>NW_027658020.1:0-15135 GCF_964235325.1 Thermobia domestica
ATATTAAAAATTTTAAACAAAATTGAATAAATATGTGTAACAATAAATGTGTTATTCTTTGCTTTTCCACTTGATTATTTCTCCTTGATACCGAAACTGATTTTATATTTGGAATAAAGAGCGAAATTTGAGAGCCAGAGTTAATTATGTGAATTATGATTTTCCGGTGGTTTTTCATTTTAACGTATTCAGACTGCTGAGTATGGTTTCCTGTTTTTTTGGCTTCTGATAACAAAAGCAATGTGGAAAGCTGGATACTTAGCATGCGAGGTTAATAATGTCTGGTATTGACTATATGTAAAGTCAACAAGAAATAGAATAATAGGAATTTTGTAGTTTATGTTTTTACTAGAGCATGATTAAAAATTGGAATATTTAAATTTTAAATTAAATTAAATAAATATGTGTAAAAATAAATGTGTTTTTCATTGCTTATCCGCTCGATTGATTCTCCTTGATACCGAAACTGATATTATATTTGGACTGAAGAGCAAAATTTTTTAGAGACAGAGCTAATGATGTGAGGTAGGATTTTTCGGTCGTTTTCCATTTTAACGTATGCGGACTGCTGAGTATGGTTTCCTGTTTTGTTGGCTTCTGATAACAAAAGCAATGTGGAAAGCTGCATACTTAGCATGCGAGGTTAATAATGTCTGGTATTGACTATATGTAAAGTCAATAAGAAACGGATTAATAGAAAGCCTGTAGTTATGTTTTCATTAGAGCATGATTAAAAATTGGAATTTTTAAATTTTAAATTAAATTGAATAAATATGTGTAAAAATAAATGTGTTTTTCATTGCGTTTCCGCTTGATTGATTCTCCTTGATACCGAAGCTCATTTTATATTTTGACTGAAGAGCAAAATTTGAGAGCCAGAGTTAATTATGTAAGGTATGATTTTACAGTAGTTTTCCATTTTAACGTATGCGGACTGCAGAGTGTGGTTTCCTGTTTTGTTGGCTTCTGATAACTAAAGCAAAGTAAAAAGCTGGATAATTGGCATGCGAGGTTAATAATTTGTGATATTGAATATCGGTGAAGTCAACAAGAAATAGAATAATAGGAAGCCTGTTGATTATGTTTCTACTAGAGCATGATTAAAAATTGGAATATATAAATTTTATTTAAATTGAATAAATATGTCTAAAAATAAATGTTTTTCATTGCTTTTCCGCTTGATTGATTCTCCTTGATACCGAAAATGATATTATATTTTGACTGAAGAGGAAAATTTGAGAGCCAGAGTTAATTATGTGTGGTATGATTTTCCGGTCGTTTTTCATTTTAACGTATGCGGACTGCTGAGAGTGGTTTCCTCTTTTCTTGCATTCTGATAACTCAAGCAATGTGAAAAGCTGGATACTTAGTATGCCGGGTTAATAATGTCTGATATTGAATATATGTGAGGAAAACAAGAAATGGAATAATAGAAAACCTTTAGTTATGTTTCCATTAGAGCATGATTAAAAATTGGAATATTTAAATTTTAAATTAAATTGAATAAATATGTGCAAATATAAATGTGTTTTTCGTTGCTTTTCCGCTTGATTGATTTTCCTTGATTCCGAAAATGAAATTATATTTTGACTGAAGAGCAAAATTTGAGTCAGAGCTAATTATGTGAGGTATGATTTTCCGGTCGTTTTTCATTTTAACGTATGCGGTTTGTTGAGTATGGTTTCCTGTTTTGTTGGCTTCTGATAACAAAAGCAATGTGGAAAGCTGGATACTTAGCATTCGAGGTTAATAATGTCTGGTATTGACTATATGTGAAGTCAATAAGAAATGGATTTATAGAAAGCCTGTAGTTATGTTTTCATTAGAGCATGATTAAAAATTGGAATATTTAAATTTTAAATTAAATTGAATAAATATGTATAAAAATAAATGTGTTTTTCATTGCGTTTCCGCTTGATTGATTCTCCTTGATACCGAAAATGATATTATATTTTGACTGAAGAGCAAAATTTGAGAGCCATAGTTAATTATGTGAGGTATGATTTTCCGGTCGTTTTCCATTTTAACGTATGCGGACTGCTGAGTGTGGTTTCCTGTTTTGTTGGCTTCTGATAACTAAAGCAAAGTAAAAAGCTGTATAATTGGCATGCGAGGTTAATAATTTGTGATATTGAATATCGGTGAAGTCAACAAGAAATAGAATAATAGGAAGCCTGTTTTTTATGTTTTTACTAGAGCATGATTAAAAATTGGAATATTTAAATTTTAAATTAAATTGAATAAATATGTGTAAAAATAAATGTGTTTTTCATTGCTTTTCCGCTTGATTGATTCTCCTTGATACCGAAAATGATATTATATTTTGACTGAAGAGGAACATTTGAGAGTCAGAGCTAATTATGTGAGTTATGATTTTCCGGTCGTTTTTCATTTTAACGTATGCGGACTGCTGAGTCCTGGTCTTGGTCTTGGTCTTGGTTTTTGTCTTGCATGCAAGAGTCTTGCAAAAACTACAAGACCAGGACTCTTGCGCTCTTCGCTAATTTTCATGTGCACCGTCGTCGATCTTTACACTCCACTCAGGTGTTGTTAGGTACAGAATATTTTTTTTCCTTTCCAGGAAACATCCCAATTAATTGTGCTACTTCGTGATTCTCTACTTTTATTAACATTAATACAAAAATATAGTTAAAGATTTAACTTATCTCTTGATTTACCTGACTTCCTCATCCTCAAGGTATTTCTGTGATTATAGATTTTTGATTTACTTATACAGATTTGTGGACATTGTCAGCATCTACAATCTTAAGCCCGTCACTTATAAGTAGACTTCGGATCGATATGCACTAAAAGACGGTAAAATATGCATGTAAATATGCGTTAAAAATTACGAAAATATGCAAATAGATACTAAAAATTGTAAATATGCACCATTCAAAAGTTAAAGTTAAATGAGGAATTTTTATTATATGTAGAGAAAAAAGGCGTATTACATGAACTATATATACTTGGTGTATAACTACGATGCATTTATGCTACAATATACAACTATGTACTTTTCGATGTTTTCTGGTTAAAGCCTGCCTTCATTTATTTGTCAAAACATTACTGTATATGGAAAATGTTCTTTCCGTGTCACCGGTCGTTAAGAGACAGTATTTCAAAGAAGCAATGTTACTTGCCGATAAATCTGAAATTCGTGAGTCGTTGTTCTCAGGAACACTTTATTTACATCAAACAAGAATTTTATGCCAGAAATTTTCGCGTCTATTGACTGCGTTTCGAAGGAATTCTTGTCCGATTGGTCTTGGTGGCGCCTGTTTCGTTATTGGATCAAACTGCTCTAATGCACTACAAAGTCCTAATAATCGCTTTCTAATCTCGTTATGATTTTTGAAATTGAACTAAAATGGAAATGAAATGAATTTTTTGAGTTTTACGTCCCACGGTTATGCCGGTTGGGCTAAATGAGACGGTGATGATGAGAGACGAATGAAATGGTGGAATGAAGAAAGTGGGAGGAAGCGGGAGAACCCCAAGGAAACCAACGCACACGGTGTTTGTCCAGCACAAAGTTCACTTGGCGGGAGCAGGGTTTGAACCAAGGACCCCAAACACCAGAGGTGAACGCTCTATCACTGAGCCACTGCGGACCCCACGAACTGAAATGAGTATTGATAAACGCAAGGTCGCTTTTAATATTTTCAGCTCCGTAAGCCTCCAAAGCTTCTTGAATACATTTGGTTTCTTCGGGTTGAAACAGCTCGCAGGCAGTATGCGAAATTAAAATATACTTATATATATATATATATATATATATATATATATATATATATATATATATATATATAGCTGCATATACAGTATATAAATTTACAAATAAAAAGAATGCGCCTAGTATCTGTCAATAAAGAATAAATTTACTCGGAGAAACATTTCTGGAATTAGCATATAATAAAAGCTACCTAGCGAAATTGAACAGAACTCACATCATGAGGGACGTGCTAGAGGGTATGGTGGCAGGAAAGAGCGGGAGAGAACAAAATAGGCTACAATTAATCGACGATATATAAATCGTGGAGTGCACTTAGCGCCCGTAGATTTAGCGCCCACATATAATATCGTATACTTAGCGCCCAGAAAATATTTGATGCTTATCAGTGTGCTAGGGTTGACCAAAGAGAGAACTAGTTTATATGTATAAATGTAGTTTCGTACTCAAATCATCTATCCCATCCCCTCTCTTTTGACGACAAAAGAACAAAAATTTTCCACTTGAAAGATCCTGCCTAACGGGTTTTAAAACTTCCTGCACAATTGTCATGTCACTTTTAAAACCCCTTAGGCAAGTTGAAAGAAATGTGTTCTTTTCTTCCTCTTCTGTTTATTACCGTCAGGTCTAACACTCTGACTTTTCATGTACATCTGTAATTACGTAAAATTTAATTACGACTTAAGAGCATTACCATATCACCTATGAGATTTTCATATATGGATGTGAATTCATGTGCCAGCGTTATTTTAAAATGTATATAGTTTTAAATAATAATAATTACACGCACCTTAATGCAAATACTACTGCATGGAAAACAGCAATTATTTATGCACATTGCATAACTTCATTTCCTATCGTAAATACAGGGTGTAAAAAAATTCAAATGCCAAAATTTGCTGGGTAATTCTTTATATCAAATGAAAATAAAACGTTCTAATGAACATGTGTCAAGTGTTATAAGCCGCCCTAAACGCAATCAATCACATTTTAAACCCTAGTTTAAAAATTATGGAACATGTCGTAAGTAGTTAAAGAAATTCGGCAAGAACTAGTATTTCCTCTATCTAAATATCCATACAAGGATACACTTTTAACCCTAGGACCACGGGCGGCGATTAGGGGGGGGCAAAGGCTGCCCCTCCACTTTTTGAAATGACCCATTAATGTATATAGTTTCATTTGGAAATATAAAGTTTTGTATGTATTATTGGTTCATAGAATACAAATGGTGCCATAAAATATTTGTCGTTCCATGAGTACGTATTGGTTATCTTTCCGTGAAGTTAAGAAAGCTACAGAAATTGCGTTTTAAAAATGCCATTAAAATGGCCCAAAAATTAAGCTGTTGGAGCGAGACAATTCGAGCGTACTTTCATTTCATCTTACAAGGGCTCGATATGTTAGTAAGCCGCTATGGATCTAATTGAGATATTATTTCGCAAGAAAAGAAGTCCTTCACAAGTTATTCTTTAATTGCACAAAAATTGACAGTTCCTAAAACAGTTCTTTTCTTGAAAAATTGACAGTTCTTTTCTTCTTTCTTATAGTAAGGAATATTTTGATTTCATTTTTTTTCAGTTTAACATCCTGTTCAGCAGCGAAGCTATATGAGACGTGAACTTAATGATTAACGTAGAGTACGAACCACGTGAGCTCCCTCCGGGAATTGAACCCAGGTCTCCCACGTCAAAGGTGCGTACGTTAACCGCTTAGCCACGAAGGAGCTCAGTAAGGAATATATAATTTTGCAGTGTAATATACGAGTTTAGGGGTGTACATATACAGTTTTGTTATACAATTAAATTTAGTAAATTCAACATAATTCTAGGTTTTAGGATTATTTTGTATAACTGGAATGTGGAGTGACTAAGTGTTGTTGAGTTTTCATGTATTCCAAGAAAATGAAAACTGTATCTAATGGCAACGAACATGTTTCGGGAAGCTGCAAATATATTTCTTTGAATGTCGTAGCATATGCTTGTAGTATTCACTGTCTTTCTAAGAGTAATAACACATATAATAACATGCGTGGAATTAAAAATATAAGTTGTTCATTAATTTCCAGTTTCAATATAACTTTTGCAGAACAAGCCTTATTATCCATTACTATGATTATTTGATTAATATTATCCTTTCTATTTATTTGTTTTGCAAATTTGTTATTAAATAGGTCCCTAATCTGATCACACAATTTTCCAGACAGAATTTCAAGATGCATGATTTTATGATTTTTTGATTTCATGAGCTGGGAATCAGATCTCTTCTTACACCTTCGTTGTATAAGAGTACAAAGAGTTAGTATCTTGTGTTCCTCTTGTCAATTTACGTAACAAAATATGAAACAAAATATACGGTATTTTAACTGAAAAAGATAGTTATACAGTTATACAGCCTTTAGTCTATATAACAGCCTCCTAATAGCTATACAGCCTTTAGTCTAACAAAGTGTTACAAGCAACCAGGAAAAGTAACATTGACATACAAATACTGTATTCAGATCATGTCTTGCCTACCCACTTTTAACGTCCAACCGCCGCCACTGCCTAGGACTACCAGGTGGGTCCATTGCACTCGTACGCATACTTTCTGTAATAATTACTAAGGCTTAGTAAGTATTGAAATTCTATGACATTTCCCTGGTTGTGTTCTTTTATTATGTTATTTAAGTATTTTTTTTCATTTCCGTGAGTTAAGTGATAGTTTTTAAAATTTATAGCATTGGGTGCCGAGTGGGTCCATTAAACTCGAGCCTTAATGAAGAAATATGAGGATAGATTCAGAATAGATTGAGATTGTGGCTCGTAGCGGAGTGAACGTTCTGATAATCTTCTAACTGTCCCAATGAAGTCAGATATAACATATTGCAACTTTATGTGTTATTATTTAGTTTGATTGATTTAATTATTTGCAATTTTGCTTATTTTAGTAGCAGCTTTTCTTTATTTATTCACTTATATAAGCCCATTGTCAGAAGCATAATAGTTGCTTTTGTGTATCAAACTGTATTAATTTTTCCATTGTATGCAGTTGCGTATCCAGGGGGAGTTTCCCGGGATACGAACTCCCAAGAACCAAAATTTTAAAAAGTTGCTAGAATAAAACCTAAATTTGTGCTTTCAGTCTCCACATTAACAAAAAAGTTTTCCGGAGTAGGACACTGATTCCCCCCCGAATAGAAATCCTGGCTTTGCCACTGATTGTATGTAAAGTTTTGTTTATTGTTAGTGTGTTTTGATCATTGCACGTGGTAGACAAACAGATCACTAACAATACACGTCACTATTGATGGTGGAGGAGGAATATTTTTGGTAAATCAATAAACAATGAAGAAATTGATTCCCGACAGACGATAAGATATTAGCAGACTTATATACAAATGCAACTGAAGTTTCTTGTTCAGGTACCGATATTGAAATGAGACGTTGAGTAGTTTTCTTATCCAGAGGATTGGTTAGAAGTTTGAAGCGTAGCACCTATAGCTAATGCAAAAGCACGTGCTAATGCAAAAAGCAAAACTCCGGAGAAAAGCGATCCTACATGGGCTGCCTTATGTTTTGATGACAACATCGGCGCTATTGGAATACCTGATGATGAACTGTTCCTAATTTGTGAAGTTGCAGATTCTTCACACACTCTAAAATATAATTTTATTCTTACATATAATATGACTGTAGACGAACAATTTCTCATTTTTTGGGTGCGCTGTCTCTTTTGACAATATATACCCAGTAAGATCACCCATTGCAAAACACAATGCACAACTATCCTGAAGTGGTCACTTCTAGAGCGGAGGAAAAACTCAAATTTATCATATATTACAACACAACAAAATCACACGGTCACACTAACAATCATATGGCTCGCTGTTAGATTACAAAACAATGAACAAAATGGCCTATGACAGTATTTTACATAACTGATGTAAGTGGACTCAACACTTATGGTATTGTGTCATCAAAGCGTAATTTCAAACGAGAAACAGACATTTAAAAAGTTTGAAATGCCGTAAATTCTTCATTTCGTCTGGTTAGCAGTTTGACAACGTTGAGAAAAAATCACGGAGAATGGAAGCTTCCCTGCATACTGAAGAGGAACAGTCTAAGAAATTCTCTCCAGCAAAGAGGGGGCACAAAACAAGAACTTTTTGCCGCAAATGCAAGCTACATGAATGTACTGACATGTAACATTTTCGAAGTGTAACACTCCGACTTTGATAAAATTTGGCAGGTAGATATTACACATGAAATAAACGAATACGTGTTTTTTTTCTTTTCTGGGGAAAACTGTTTTAAGGGTAAAAGCCTCCACCCAAAATTTGGAGAAATTTCAGGTCCGAAAGACAAGGAGAAGTTAGCCGGAGTGAATGAAATTGTGCACAGATATTATAAACGTTAAATGATGGAACATGTGTTTCGTATTTTCCTGGTAAAAATGGTTGGGTGGGACACAGACCCCTTCAAACCTTTGATCTCGAAATATCAAAAGCGCTAATAACAGTACGTCAAAAATGCCTACTGGACATGGAGAACTGCAACGAAACTACGTTTACATTTCATCACGACTTATCAAAGTGCTAATTAGTGTAGTGAAAAGTACCTAAAAAGACATGGAGAATTCTAAAACAATTACCTGTGACTAATTAATTTTTAAATTGTTACGCAGAAATAAGTTTTCTTCTTGCAAATTTCAATATTATACTTCTGAATAGTGTTTTACTTCATAATAAAAACTCCCTTTGCAAAAATAAAAAAAATAAATAAAAAAATAAATAAAAAATAAATAATAATAATAATAATAATAATAATAATAATAACAATAATAAATAAATAAATAGGTTTGTATTTAGTTTTATGTCCCATGGTTTTGCCAGGTAGGCTAAAGAAGACTTGAATTTACTGATTATAGTGGAATCCGAACCACTTTGGTCATTCAATGCTCTCCCACCAGGAATCGAATCTTGAACCTCATACGCCAAAGGCTTGCGTTCTTGCCACTAGACCAGCGAGAAGGGATAAAACAAACATATATAGGAATATGTAAATTAAACTCACAACCAGACGTGGCTAGTGAGGGAAGTCGTAAGCCAAAGCGTTCCAGACAAGTCACACGAACACGAAGTACATACTGCAGCACTTGGGATTGGCGAATTTTTACAGGGAGAATGAGAAAGTCCGATTTCTATGGAATGGTGGACGGATTTGTTTTCCTTCTCTCTGACAAGGGTCAGAAGTGATGGATTACTTACAGCAAATCGTACCAGAAGAAACTGAAGAGTTCCTAATTTATTTTGATAAACATTACGCATCAGGTAGTATCTGGAGAATGCGACTTTCATCTTACGGTGATCTTACGATTCAATTTCTTTGCTAGCCTCTTTTGTTTCTTCGCAACATACCCATTCATATAGCAAAATTACAGAAAGAGACACGAACGAGTAAATTGATAGAAGCTTCGAATTTGAAATTCCAAAAGGTTGAACCTGTCCATCCTTCCTTGTGGATGGACATTGCAAAAGGATGAGGCCATGGTTTCAACTGCATCGAACAAGAGCAGCGATATGAATTACCGAAGAAGAGGGACTAGCCTTCAAAGGCGCTTGTTCAACTTAGTGATGGATTATTCTCAAAGAAACACCATACTCGTTCAATATCTGATTGGAATTGATTACTGCATAAGGTTGTAACTTTAGGGTATAATGTGTACAATAAGGCTCGTAGAGCGATTAACTTATTGGTTGGTAAAGCAACGTTCTTTTTATTATAGAACGTTACGTTGTTTTTCAATGCTTGTAGTGTATGATATCAATTGCTTAACTATATAGATTTATATTACGCATAAAGCTGTGAAATATGTATCAGATTTATTGCGGATAGCTTGTTAGATTTTTTTTTCTGAAACTGTGTAATACCATATGATAATATGACTTTTTTTTCTTTTTTGTATCAAACCCGATGTTGTTATATAGTCAGAGTTACCATATGACAGATTTTTGCCGGGACAGTCCCGGTTTGGAAGCTCTTGAAATGAAATGAAATCTTTGGATTTTACATCCCACGATTAAGGAGATAGGAGTAGGATAGAGGAGACGGTGATTGTGAGAATGAATGAAATGGTGTAATGAAGAAAGTGAGAGAAAACGAGAGCACTCCGAGTTTATCCATGCACGCAGCGTCTGACTACCACAAAGCCAATTTGACGCAAGATGGGATAAAACCAGGGATCCTATGAACCAAATGTGAGTGTTTCTACCACTGAACCACCGTGAACTCCATGAAGACTCTTATCCCGGTGTTTCGACAGTTTACATTTAGTCCCGGTTCTCAGTCGTGAGAATATGTTCACCGTTTTTTGTGTGCCTTATCCTCATTGCGGTATTCTAGATTACGTCTGTTTTACATAGTTTTCACATTAAAAGCTAAATATGTAACCTTAGTTTATAGTACATTTAAATATTGTAGAGCATTGCATACCACGGAGTAGTTACATACATACACACACACACACACACACACACACACACACACATATATATATATATATATATATATATATATATATATATATATATATATATATATATATATATATATATATAACTACGTTTTTGCGTTTCCCCTTTCCCCCGGAGGTTATGATTCATTGAAGCGTCATAATCAGTGCTATTGGCTGGTCTCTCTGTTTCTCTCTCGCTCTCCCTCTTCATAACAGTTTTACTTAGTGGACGCTAAGTACACGGAACATGGTTGTAAGAAAATAACAGGAATTAACGACCTGTGGAAAGAGTGGTAAAATGAACTGGACATCCCTGATTGTGAGATAAAATCAATAAAAAAATTCCTTCTGTGAGCCAGAAATACTGGGCGCTAAGTCTACGGGCGCTACATGCACGGAACCATATAAACAGAAAGTTCATACGTGAAGAAGAAGTTAGTGGAAGATCGTGTAGCATGGAAGGTTCTCAGCTGCGGCAAGTGACCTGCCAATAAGGGCAGAATACCTATGATGATGATGATGACATATATATAAACACAAGGTTGAAGATGACTTAGAGTTTTATAATTGAGGTTTTTGATTTTGGAAATTAGGGAGCTTTTTCTTCATATTGTTATTTTATGTTATCAGTAAGGCTTTTAAAGAGTTTCAATGCGTCAGAACTTGTTTCTTTGCTTCCTTTGTGAATAATATTAAATAATAATAATAATAATAATAATAATAATAATAATAATAATAATAATAATAATAATAATAATAATAATAATAACCCTTCGCTATACACGAAATAATATGAGTTATAAGTAACCGTAGTCCAATTACGGACCCTGTGTAGAGTTCCTTCGCTTTTCTCAAGTACAATTTAAGAAACACAAAGGTTCGGTTCCTTTCCTCAGTGAACCACAAAACAGCACTCAAACAACGTCAACGAACACATCTCCCGCTGGGTGAAAATCCGTCCGTGAATGCTACTACCACGTTGAGTTATGTCTTTCAAAATCGTCAAGAAGTGGCTGTGATGTTTAGCGATTATTTTTCTTTTCTTTAGTCGTTTTCTTTTAAAACCTTTTCTTTTACTTTCTCATAACTCAGAAATAGTGAACATTTTTGTTGCGAAACTGGAGCAATATAAAACACCTAGCATAAGCGTCTATCCTGAACACGGATTGAATACTATAGCAATAGAATAATAAACGCTATATGTATAGTAACTATTGACTGTAGCAAAATGAGAGAAATGTACTGTAATAAACACATTCTTAAATTTGGATAAACACAAAGTCTATTGTGTAATAGAGATCGAATAACATTAGCAATAGAATAATAATGCGTCTAAAATCGCACTGTCCACTGTAACTGCGGCTTGATGTACCTAGGTAATTAAAACCACCAAAAACTATTGTTGTAATGTTCTAGAAGCAAATGAAAGCCAAAATCATTATAAAAGTTTAACACAAATGAACGTCATTTTAAGCAGTATAACAATCACTATCCATATGTCAAAGGGATACTGCAATACAATGTCGGCTCTTGAGGGGATTCAAATCGGTAATAGATAAACTTTAATATTTAGCACATCAAGGTACGATAAAATTTTTAGACAGGTGTATACAAGAATTACTATTTTTAGGGATACTCCAGTTTCATCAAACATTTTCATTTCACTAATTGTCTCATCATGGTTCACTGGCTTCAGTCATTCCCTCAGTTATGCCAAAGGGTGTAATTGTGAGCGTTAAACTGCAAAGAATAATTAGTATTCACTTAAGTTATAGTATAAATAATTAAAAGCTTAGCAAAGGGACTTTTCTCAATAGCCAGGCAACGTAGCTACATCTATTATTAAACGTTAAAAACAAGACGAAACAGAGACTAAGCTCTGGAGATGGATACAATGCGCACATGTGAGCAGCCAGCTGCTAAAGAAGACACCTAACGAGAAATACGTGAACTCCGTGCGCATGTATGATGTAAAACCACCAACTAACTGAAACCAAATTATTACGAACCAGAGCTAAACTAGCGCCAATAAAAGTTAACTTAGATAATTAAAGAAAATACCTAAGATCTAATTCAATATTAGTGAGGACAAAAACAGCGGCACTTATTACATGTGAGCAACCCAAAATTAGCACAGTACAGATGCGCGTATGGAATAAGGGGAGGAGGGATTCAAAACACACCGAAATATTTTAGACCTTCCATGCAGTACAAACAAAATAATGTCTGATATTGCCTATAGGTGAAGTCATCAAGAAATGGAATAATAAAAAGCCTATAGTTACATTTTCATTAGAGCATGATTAAAAATTGGAATATTTAAATATTAAATTAAATTGAATAAATGTGTGTAATAATAAATGTTTTTCTTTGCTTTTCCGCTTGATTCACTCTCCTTGATACAGAAAATGATATTATATTTTGACTGAAGAGCAAAATTTGAGAGCCAGAGTTAATTATGTGAGGTGTGATTTTCCTTTCGTTTTCCATTTTACGTATGCGGACTGCTGAGTGGGATTTCCTGTTTTGTTGGCTTCTGGTAACAAAATCAATGTTGAAAGCTGGATACTTAGCATGCGAGGTTAATAATGTCTGATATTGACTATATGTGAAGTCAACAAGAAATGGATTAATAGAAAGCCTGTAGTTATGTTTTCATTAGAGCATGATTAAAAATAGGAATATTTAAATTTTAAATTAAATTGAATAAATATGTGTAATAATAAATACGTTTGTCATTGCTTTTCCGCTTGATTGATTCTCCTTGATACCGAAACTGATTTTATATTTGGACTAAAGAGCAAAATTTGAGAGCCAGAGCTAATTATGTGAGGTATGATTTTCCTTGCGTTTCCCATTTTAATACATGCGGACTGCTGAGTGTGGTTTCCTGTTTTCTTGACTTCTGATAACAAAAACAATGTGAAAAGCTGGGTACTTGGCATGCGAGGTTAATAATGTCTGATATTGACTATATGTGAAGTCAACAAGAAATGGATTAATAGAAAGCCTGTAGTTATGTTTTCATTAGAGCATGATTAAAAATAGGAATATTTAAATTTTAAATTAAATTGAATGAATATGTGTAATAATAAATGTGTTTTTCATTGCTTTTTCGCTTGATTGATTCTCCTTGATACCGAAAATTATATTATATTTTGTCTGAAGAGCAATATTTGACAGCCAGAGTTAATTATGTGAGGTATGGTTTTCCTTTCGTTTTCCATTTTAACGTATGCGGACTGCTGATTGGGGTTTCCTGTTTTGTTGGCTTCTGTTAACAAAATCAATGTGAAAAGCTGGATACTTAGCATGCGAGGTTAATAATGTCTGATATTGACAATACGTGAAGCCAACTAGAAATGGATTAATAGAAAGCTTGTAGTTATGTTTTCCTTAGAGCATGATTAAATGATGGTTATATGATGGAAAAAATACAAGGTTAAACATTTACAGTTTTTGAGGTAATTTTTGTTTTATATGATTTAAAGAAAAATTTAGCTTCAAAATCTCAAGATTGCTTCATTTCAGTAGCTGCGAGGAAAACTTTTGAAATTTGGATAGGGGAAGATTTATTTCTGAAGGAGCTAAGATTCGCCAGTATGTTCACACTTTCTATCAAACTGCAGTTGAATATTTAGATAAGCGAATAAAAGCCCTTGAAACTTTGAAGCAATTTAGTTAGATTACGCTTAAAGGTGTACCATGTTGGCAGAATATACAGAAACTGTATACCGGTACTTTATTCTGGAAAATAGTTCTTTCGTTCAGATTGAGGGACGACTTGGGCAATGGGGACCAGTTGTCGACAGGGACAAGATGGGTATCATTCGATTCGTATTAACGAGTAGATCAATAATTGATATGCCATTTTCCCGAAAATTCAATTTTTACCCGGGAAATTAATAAAAATTCGGGATTTTGAGCAATGGGGACCAGTTGTCGACGGGGACGAGATGGGTATCATTCGATTCGTATTAACGAGTAGATCAATAATTGAAATGCCATTTTCCCGAAAATTAAATTTTTAACCGGGAAATTAATAAAAATTCGGGATTTTCAGCAATGAAGACCAGTTGTCGACAGGGACGAGATGGGTATCATTCGATTCGTATTAACGAGTAGATCAATAATTGATATGCCATTTTCCCGAAAATTCAATTTTTACCCGGGAAATTAATACAAATTCGGGATTTTGAGCAATGGGGACCAGTTGTCGACGGGGACGAGATGGGTATCATTCGATTCGTATTAACGAGTAAATCAATAATTGAAATGCCATTTTCCCGAAAATTCAATCTTTACCCGAGAAATGAATAAAAATTCGGGATTTTGAGCAATGGGGAACAGTTGTCGACAGGGACGAGATGGGTATCATTCGATTCGTATTAACGAGTAGATCAATAATTGATATGCCATTTCCCGAAAATTCAATTTTTACCCGGGAAATTAATAAAAAATCGGGATTTTGAGCAATGGGGACCAGTTGTCGAGAGGGACGAGATGGATATCATTCGATTCGTATTAACGTGTAGATCAATAATTGATATGCCATTTTCCCGAAAATCCAATTTTTACCCGGGAAATTAATAAAAAATCGTGATTTTGGGCAATGGGGACCAGTTGTCGACAGGGACAAGATGGGTATCATTCGGTTCGTATTATCGAGTAGATCAATAATTGATATGCCATTTTCCCGAAAATCATATTTTAACCCGGGAAATTAATAAAAATTCATGATTTTGGGCAATGGGGACCAGTTGTCGACAGGAACGAGATGGGTATCATTCGATTCGTATTAACGAGTAGATCAATAATTGATATGCCATTATCCCGAAAATGCAATTTTAACCCGGGAAATTAATAAAAACTCGTGATTTTGGGCAATTGGGACCAGTTGTCGACAG
>NW_027658021.1:0-15133 GCF_964235325.1 Thermobia domestica
ACGTTGCTTGCTAAACTGAGTCTAGAGATGTCAAATCCAGATATGAGATATTTCAGGCACGTAACCTCCGTGTGGGGTGCCCTGGCTAATTCGCAGACGATGCATGTATTTTATCATTATTATTGATTTTACTCAAACAACTTGACTTCTGACAATGTTCTATCTATATTTACCTTCATGCTATACATCGTTTTCAAGCTCTTCATTATGTCTTTGCAATAAGCTTTCGATTAGCCATCTCTTCTTATAGTTTTTGAGATAAGTGGACGACTTCATTTATTTCATGTTCCATTGACTTTAATGTTCATGTTTTGTGCTTTCTTGACTATGTTTCATCCATTTTAGGACAATTTGCTTTTCGAATAGGAAATCTACATAATCTCTTGTACATTTAAGCTGAATTTCAGCCATCTCTCCCAAAGTCTGTTCACATCATTGCAACCGGATAGGCCTTTTGTAGCAACTGTTTTCTTAAAGATAACACTAGCAAAGAAGAGAATTACCTAGCGAATAGCGGAAATTTTGTGACTCGTAACTTCTATACCATTTTGGCTAAGATCAGGGAGGTAAACATAATTCCTTATCATTAATCTTGAAGTATTTTTGTGTAAACTTAAATGATTTAGTACTTTCTTAATTTAGTAAGTTAGTTAAAGAATAACAGTGTGTCTTGTCTCATAGGTAATATAAATTTGGTTTCTTTCCACAGGTGGAATTGACGACACAGCAGGATTTTTAGGTTGCATGAGGCTTATTATGCTCGACGGTAATTACAAAATTCCAACAGATTGGAAAGCCGAGGTAAGATACGAAATTAGTAAGTTTCTTTGAACTCCGCACTTTAATGAAGTTGCTGTTTAAAATGATTGAGTTTTATCAGTGGGCTACGCTAAACGCGTAGAGGAGATCCGGAGTTCAGATCTTGTTGTCGATCGTACTATTCGTGATATTATTATAAGATTTTCTTCACTCCTACGAGGCTGAAGTATTAAGTTTCCACTGTACGTCATTCTGACAACAGGAAAAGTCTATATCATATGGCTGGGTCGCGGTGGCTTAGTAGTAGAGCGTTCTCTTCTGGTGCATGAGGTCCTTTGTTCGATCCCAGCTCGCGCCAAGTGAGCTTTGTGGTGGACAAACACCTTGTGCGTAGGTTTTCTCGTTTCTTCCCACTTTCTTCTTTCCACCATTTCATTCATTTCTCATCACAGTCTCCTTTAGCGTAGCCAGCATAACAGTAGGGCCTAAAACTTAAAGATTTCATTTCATTTCATTTCATTTCATATGACCTAACCGTCTCCTGTTCATACTAATCAGTCAACATGAACTCCATATCGATTTCTTTTCCTTTGTCCGCTACTCATATTGGTGTACTACGGAAAGTCCAACCATATTCACCTAAGATCTACTACTTCGTAAAACATCTAAAAATGTATACTGTGAAACTTCTCCTAATGGGACACTTCCGTAATGCGGACAGATGTTTTTGATTCGGCAGAAAGATATGTATTATTACGGGACAGATTTTTACAATTTCATTTGATTTATTTATTTATTTATTACATTCGAATAAACAATCTTTTTTTTTTTTCTCTAATGTTTTAGTAACTTATTTATAACAAACAGGAAGTATTCTCAGTTCATTCCTATTTACCACAGAAAATACTTTATTTTGAAAGTAAATATGCAATACAGTACAGTAAATAGAAAATTCTTTCCCCACAAAATGTCTTCATCATACGACACAAGCTGAACTTGAAATTATTTTTCTCTGTCGTCAATAAATCGCTTTTTGGAGAGAGCTCTAGAAAATCTCCAATGAATAAAAATAATCGTAGAGACCAGTCTATTGCCACCAGTTCTTTGCAAAACTTTTTTTTCCCTCCCCTAAACATTTACGCTCCTTTCCCTTCAACTTGAAAGATGTTTTACTACAAAATTTCAACCAAAAGTATTTTCCCTCCTATCCTCTGTCGAAGATTCCCTCCAGTAATTCGAACACTGAATATGGTATTTCAATATTATCCGATATTTATATTTGTAATTAATATACAAATTACCGTGTACTGCTCATAATTACCTTACTAACTTTAGGCTAATTTCTCTGTAATGGACGCCTTTTACTTACGGGTTGTTACGTGCGGAAATTTTATCCACACTTAATAAATAATAATCTTGGAGTGTATTGCCTGAGGAGTATACAACCCGAAATAAAGATGTAATTTTTTTTAGCGCCTCTGGCGGAAAGTTGTGAATTACGTACCTACGACGGTGCTTGAAGAGGATGGCTTAGCCATTCGATTGCTACTGTGCAAGTGGGCACTATCTGTTCTGCTATAGTCAACTGCGTATAATGTTATTATATATCACGAGTTTCAGAATTAGTGAATTTTACAGATTATTCGTGAAAAAAGAAATCTATATTCAGATATTTTCTAAAGTATTGGTGTCTAATTTCCGAAAAGTGTTATTTCGGTTTGGTGATATTGTGTAGGTGAAAATTTCTGTAGTGTGACACCAACTTCATTAAATCGGGAGTGAATGGAATTATATACCACTTTTGTAAATGGGTGAGTTGTTATACTAATTTGTTATATTCTCTGATTTAAGGTGTTACATTAGTTAGGAGTAAATATACTTTATATCTATTTAAATTATTTAACAGCGTGTTATTAGAACAATTTTGAATATGATTTTTTTTTAAAAAGAAAATTAATGTTATGGAATTGTGGTAGGGTAGATGTTGCTACTCTGTTAGACTCCTGAAATATACTTACAGTAGAAAAATATATATATCAGGACATAAATTTACATATGTAGAAACTACTATTCTTGTTCAAATCCATTTGAAAGTATATATTGCTTGATTGAATTATTGTTATAAAGTTTTCAATTTACATATATAAGCTTTTATTTAACTATCCTAATAGCATCTTTTTGATTACTTATATCATGGTTTTTTGTTTTGCTAAGCTGAAATACGCAGATATCCTATAGAAGAGAATTATATAAAATATAGTTACGATTTGCACTAGGAGGATCTCGCCTAATTTCCCCTCATTTAACAATTATTACTATAGGGCATGTTTCCCTTTATAGATATTTGTCCTGGTCATTAACGGCCGGTGGCCCACGACGGAGCCATGCCTAAGGCATGTTACAGGGTAAATAATCATGTCCGATCGGTGTTGATTATTTAGAGGTTTAATTAGAATGACCATAAAATTTTCAGCTAAAAATGTCTCAGGTTCCGGCTTTTTAAAAAGTATGAGAAATGAGAAACAGGTCAGTGCGTAAATTAGTTCCTGTTTACCTTAGAAATACCTAATACATATACATTGTTATATAACATTATATGTATGTATAAAAGCTATATATATATAATAGCTATAGCTATTATATATATATGTATGTATAAAAGCTATTAAATATAAACAGTATTTAACTTAGAATATAGTACGACATGATGCTGCCTGCATTTGCTCCTTTGCCCTAGCTCGAATCCTTGATAGTACATTGGGCGAAAAGTTGACTCTTGAACCAACTTCTCAAAATTTATGTGGGTGCATATCTATGACGGGACGTGTTAGCCTATATGTTTTCAGGGGAATCTCGATATTTGATTGATTTATTTTTAGTTAAAAACTTTTATGAACACTATTATAAAGGACTGTGCTTTGATAAAGTAAAATATGTCGGTACTATAAGGATAAGATGGGCTGCCCTACCTCACTCGATAACACGGCTGACTTGAATGCCAGAGAAACGGGTTCAAACCCGGATCCGTGGGTGCCAGAGCCCCGGAGCACCCACATAGTCGGTGCGCATGTTTTGAACTGAAGAATGCCAGAAATATTTCTCAGAAGAACCTATGGGATCTTTAGGCCTGTCTTTGTTCTTATCGGCGCCCTGATATCAGAGCTCCCCCTCTCTCTCTCTCTCTTCGTTATAGGGCGGGAAAAGAATTCAATACTTATGGAAAAGGAAAGACACGTTGAAGTTCAACAAACAAGCAGCTGCTAAAGGAGTAAAGATACTGAGTTTGTTATTTACTTATTTCACTCGCATAAAACGGGACAAATACTACTTTTTTCCATCTAATGACGGAACGGCCGGGACAGGTGACTAAAACGGGACGATGGTCGCCGTAGGTTTAATTGTATGTTCCCTGTTTCCAAACAAATTGCTAGTTTCCATTTGCCAAACACCTTACAAGCACCCCATATTATTACACCTGCCGGACACAGAGCAAACTCGGCGATACGTTTTGATCGCAGTGTTATCATTTGGCCCGTAGATAAAGGCTTCCGTATAGTAGTTAATGATTTCTCAACCATTCCGAAGCTTTACACGAACTTTCCAACCACATCCATTATATACTTCGAAAGGACGATCCAACAAATGATTCCGCCACTAAAATTCAATTTTACCTAGTTAGCTATTACCCATTTCAGAGCGATCATCGTTTACCTTCCTCCGAAAGCGCACAAAAAGTCATAAATTGTGTCTTCTTCCTAAAAATCTGACCACCCAGGAAGATCCATTGTTTCTAGTATTGGAGCTCCACCGAAATATCTCAATTTGAATTTAAACGGCATCGGAAGTGTCATTGTTCGTCTCAGCGACCCCAAAAATTATGTAACATACTAATATCGGTCATTTTCGATCATTTTATATATATATATATCCTCCCCAAAGTTGCGGGACTGTTCATTTCTAATGTATACAGATTTTTGCATCATGCAGGTTAAACTATGCTATTTAAAAACTCGTGGATCTATAAAGTGGTTATGTAAAAAGCAAGTTTCCACTAAATAAAAGTCCCACTAAATGCAGGTTTTATTGTATTTTATATATAAAGTTTTAAAGGTTCTGTTCTCTTTATGGCAAAAACATACTTATTACAAAAGTTTGTTTCTTGACAGGAATACTGTTGCAAGAACGAAATTGTCTTTGATGCTTGTCAAATGATTGATCGATGCAATCCAAATCCTTGCCAGCATGGAGGTGTATGCAAACAAAATTCTCTTGAGTTCTACTGTGATTGTACTAACACCGGTTATTCAGGGGCTGTTTGCCATACCTGTAAGTATTCTTTCAGCTTGAAATAGGAATAGTTATTGCATATCGAGTGAAATAATTAGAGTTCCCTAAGATGAAAGCCAAAAGATGAAATTTATTTATTTTTTATTTTTATTTATTTTTTATTTTATTTAGTAAAGGAGAGATAAAAGATTGTGTTTGGACACTTCGGCTGTGATTCATTAGAAATTCTCTAATTCTTAGTGGTTATAGTTCTTACTTGTGATATGTAGAGTCCCTGATGTAGTAGCAAGACTTGTGATTGTGAGTTTGTAGTGGATAGAATTGCGTCAGTGGATTTTTTTCAGAGTTTTCGCGTTTCTGCTGTGTTGATTCCACAGTTTTACTTGCAATTATATTAACCCTGTAGGCTGTAGGGCATTACCATGGGACATTAAACTAAGAATTTTTCATCTTTTAGGATTTTTCTCTCTTTAGGGACTGTTCGCCGCACGCAAACTTATTACATGGCATAGAGCTTGAATATTTCAGAGATTTTGGATAATAAGAAAATTAGGAAAAGAAAAAATCCAGGCATTTTAACATCTATTTTCGTAGAAGCACTAAAATGCCGTATTTTCCGATTATAATACACATCCCAAAATTTAACTTTTTTTCTAAAGGAGAAAACAAATCAAAGTAAAAGAGTTAACAATAATTTAAAAATGTTTGATAAAACACTGTAATAGCCTTTGAATAGTGCACTGACCTTCTAGAAATGTGCAAACTCGATGTCATGGATCTTTTGTCCGATAGTCATAACCAACTAGCACACTGTCTAATTGTATGCTGTTTCAGAGCATTCGGCTTTCAAAAAAAGAAAGGAAGGCACATCAATCTACCTTCACTTCATAAGACATACCCCATTTTAGGGTATACTTTGAGGATAAAAAACACCAGAAAATACTTTGTGTATATATATATATATATATATATATATATATATAGAGAGAGAGAGAGAGAGAGAGAGAGAGAGAGTGAATCAAAAGTCTGGACACGGTGGAATAAATCGAGAACTTAACTTCGGATCGAAAAATCAAAAAGCACGTGTTTAGTAATATTAAAAAATCTATCTGATGAAACCAAACTTGACCCTATAGACCCACCCCCTGGGGGTTGGAGTGGGGTCAATTTTGAAATTTCTAATGGAAACCCCAAGTTTTGATTGCAGATTTGGATTCTACGGCCCAAACTATGTAAAGTTTCATCAACACTTTTCCGTCGATGCATAACATGGCGCAGTAATCGGGGAAAATAAATGGCCCCTAAATACTCCCATTTCGTTCATGAGCTTGGTAGTATTTCCGACTCCTGTTCTCGTTCAGTGTCACTGGTTCATTTCTCTGTTCCTTCTCGTCACTGGATAGAAGCACACTACACACAGACAGAAGACACAGAGAAAGGCACACCTTCTTCATTCGGGCTTCGGGCAGTATCAGTGTTGCAAACCAGAAAATTCAAAAGCGGCGAGTAGAGGACAAAAAATAAAACAATTAAAAGTAAAAGGAAAATTGAAGAAAAGTATAACTATTGAAGTATCTGCTTATTGCACTATGGTGTTTTTTGACTTCTCTGTCTAAGATGAAAATGTATTGATATAACTGTTTTCTAATCGCTAAAATATGACATTCATTAGGGTCGATTGTACCATTCTCTGATAAAGATAAATTATCGGAATGATCCAACCTTGTCGCGGTAGTAGATCTCATCTTACACAAAATAACACATGACCACTGCGACCAGTGTTATCTTATCTGACGATTAAAAGATATCAGGATAGTGTAAAATTGGCCCTATAACGTGCAAATGTTCGAATGGTGTGAAATTATCAAAAATAGCCTGTAACTGTCAAGCTAACTTATGTTTGAAATAACGGGTGAACCAAAAGTTTGGCCACGGTAGAGTAACTGGAGAAATACACTTCTGATCATAAAAGCGCAAAAAAACGTATTTAATATGTTTCAAGAAGCTATCCGATGATATCAAACGCAACACCCCGCCCCCACCTTCTGAAAAGGAGTGGGGGGCATTGATTTTTCAAATGGGAACTCCAATGTTTTATTGAAGATTCGGAGACTGCATCCCAAATAATGTAAGGTATAATCAAAACTTTTTCGTCGATGTGTGATATCATGCTGTAATCGGGGAAATTAGATGCTCCCCTCTTCGTTTATGAGCTTGATATTAGCTCCGACCGCCTGTACAAGGTGCAGTATTTTGAGAAATACGCGTCGGATCAACAAAGTTATTCAATGGTACCAAACACGATACCGCACCCTACCGCTAGGTGGGCTTAGCTGAAAGATTTGAAATGGAAGCTTTTATTTCTTATTGCAGAGTCGGATTCTGCGCACAAACCTGTATAAGATTTAGTCGAAACATCGTTGTCGCTGTGTGACGTGGCGCTGTAATGGCGAAATCAGGAGAACTTCCTATATGAACTTTAATTAGCTTCAATGCTGTAGACGTGATGTATACATGTGATCAAAAAGCAAAAGAAAATGTGTGACTATTGGGTTTGTTAGGGTGTTTATCGTTCTTTTTTCGCAGTGGGACGAGAGAGACGGGACCTACAGTTGAAAGGGAGATCCGAACCTCTATTAGGTTTTGGAACCGAGACGTTCCCCATGAACAATTGCCGACGAAGTTTGTCCGACCGTCGTCGATTATTGGGTGACAGCAGCGAAAAGGGTGTGCTAGTGCTGGTTCAAAGGCGGCTGCCTATTTGTCGGCTTGGCAGCGAACACCGTGACGGCCATCATTTCGCCTGATTTGTGCGAATAGTCGAACTGCGACTCACGAGACTGCTCGCAGTCTCGCATAGTTTTAGATGGGTGAAATTATTATTGAATTCTTTCTTTACTACTTCTTCTCATTATTATTATTATTATTATTATTATTATTATAGTATATTATTATCTGCTAGTAGTTGTAGTACTAGTAGTAGTAGTAGCAGTAGTAGTAATAGGAATTGTAGCATTAGTTATAGTAGTAGTAATTGTAGCATTAGTAGTAGTAGTTGTTGTTGTTGTAGTAGTAGTAGTAGTGATAGTAGTAGTAGTCTGTAAAGGGTAGTAGTCTGTAGTAGTATGTTTTATTTTTATTTTTAATCCTTTCATCCTTTAATTTTTAAATGTCTATAATATGCAGTGGCGTATTTAGGGGGTGGCTTCCGGGCTTAAGCCTCCCCCCGAAATCTTACTTAGTATAGTAAAGTAAATGAAATATCTTGCAGAATTTTCACATTTCCAGGCAAAGTCCCCCCGAAAGTTAGCAAAGCCCTCCCGAAACAAAATCGTAAATACGACATTATTAATGTGTCACCAATAAATTGATCACATCGGACCCTAGACAAGATTAGATTCTGTCGTTCCAATATAATTTCAAAACTAAAGGAGTTACCACTAAAGAGCATTGTGTGAACAGAGTGCACATTTCAATACATATGTACGGTACCACCTTAATTTCGTGGCATGGATGGGGCCACGGTGGCTCAGTGGTAGAGCGTTCACCTCTGGTGCTTGTGGTCCTGGGTTCAAAACCTGCTCCCGCCAAATGAACTTTGTGGTTGGACAAACACCGTGTGCGTGGGTTTTCTCGGGGATCTCCCATTTCCTCCCACTTTCTTAATTCCACCATTTCATTCATCTCTCTCATAATCACCGTCTCCTTTAGCCTAACCGGCAAAATCGTGGGACCTAAAACTCAAAAATTTCATTTCATTTTCGTAGCATGGAGTCCTCTTAAGTACGTTGATCGAACTTTCGTTCGGGATAGACATGAGGAAGGTTATAGGCGTAACCTGTAATTTGGGCATTATAGTGGAGCATTTGTACAAGAAGTGATACCTGTTTATGAGTGTGTGTGTGTGTTATTCGTTTCATTATTGTTTTCTCTTCTCACATGCAACGTATGGATGTGTGAATTATAACACGTTTAGTGGCACGTGACATGGGATTGCAACATTGGGATGGCATTGCTCAATCGTTCATTCACGTGTTAAAGCGACGTTCACCTGAGCGATTCGTTTATAAGTGGCAGGTCGTTAACGGTTACGGATCTGTTGGTAACGATTCTCGGTCTAACAGCAAAATGTCTTTCTTTATCACCCCAAACAGTTAATTTACTTTCGCCAATTATGGCGCCATATAATGCATCGACGGAAAAGTGTTGATGAAACCTTACATAGTTTGGGCCGTATAATCCAAATCTGCAATCAAAAATTGGGGTTTCCATTTGAAATTTCAAAGTTGACCCCACCCCAGCCCCCAGGGGGTGGGTCTAGAGGGTCGAGTTTGGTTTCATCAGATAGTTTTTTAAATATTACTAAACACGTGTTTTTTGGTTTTTCGATTCCAAGTTAAGTTCTCGATTTATTCCTCCGTGTCCAGACTTTTGATTCACTATATATATATATATATATATATATATATATATATATATATATAAAGCATGGAAATTAAAAATATCTTGATAAAATATGTGTCCATCAGGATCCAAGTTCCTTAAACTGAAGTCTGAAGTGCTGTAACGTATCCTATTGTGTTTATAGTAATGCGAAAAATTTCAAAGCTTCATCTTCATTTCTGTAAATGTATTATATTTGCATACTTGCACTGGCATTTTTCATTATATGTGATTCTTCTGTACTTATTATTTAAAAAAAAAAAAAAAAAAGCTTTAAATGTGTTAGATAAATATTGAGAAACCCTACAATGATGTTTTCATATAGAGTATGTTATATCGTTTCGTCATTTGACTTAAGGCATTATTTCGAAGTTCAGCACGGCTAATCTCTGACATTAAACTGCAAATAAACTATAGCGAAGTACGTAATGCGCTTGTAAAAAAAAAGCCTTTAAATGTGTTAGATAAATATTGAGAAACCCTACAATGATGTTTTCATATAGAGCATGTTATATAGTTTCGTCATTTGACTTAAGGCATTATTTCGAAGTTCAGCACGGCTAATCTCTGAAATTAAACTGCAAATAAACTATAGCGAAGTACGTGATGCGCTTGTATTCCCGAGGGCTTGCCTCGGGTAAAACTCTGGCAAATCCACTTTAAGGAGTACGAGATGCGAGAAAACAAACAAAACAACAATAAAAAAAGTTTGTAGCTGTATTACTAAAACGAATTAACATAATACACATTGTTTTTGCAAGGATAAACTACCATACGTTTCCTACATAGTACAGGGAACTGCACTCACCCGGTAAGACAAAGAGTGAACACGTGTGTCAGTGCGGTGGCGAAAAATGACGACCATGAAAGTAGAACAAAGGCTTGTTAAATCAAACTTCTCGTGAAACTTCGAAAATCTGCAACTGAAACATTTCAAATGTCGAAGAAAGTTTATGATGAAGCTTGCATGTCAAGGATACGAGTGTTTGAGTGGCACAAAAGGTATTTGGAGGGTAGGGTTAGCTGTGATGATGATGAACGAACAGGCCGCCCACATTCTTCTGTAACCGAAAGAAATATTGAAAATGACGCACAAACTGTAAGTCAACGTTACTACCTTGAAGTGTTGCGAAAGCTTCGTGAAAACATTCGAAAAAAAAACGGCTTCAGTTGTGGAAAAGTGGATGGATCTTGCATCAGGACAATGCACCCGCTCACAAGGCCCTATCCGTACAGCATTTTTTTACTCGAAAAAACATTGCAGTGTTAGAACACCCACCGAACTCGTCTGATTTAACACCTCGTGATTTGTTTCCGAAAATCAAATCTCAGTTGAAAAGAATACATTTTACCTCCGTTAATGAGGTTAAGGAGAAAAAAAGGGGGGAAACGTACTACAGACCCTTACAGAACACGACTTCCAGAGATGTTACATACAATGGCAGCAGGGAATGAAGAAGTGTGTTGAAACAGATTGGGACTTTTTTTTATCGCACCTCGTATATTAATAAATAACAATCGTGATGTTGAAGTGAAGAAAGAATTTGAAAACTACCAAGTTGGCATTCATTCTTCAGCATGATTGTTTTAATGGAAATGTGTAGAAGTGTTCTAATAAAGCATAAACGTTCTAATAATTCTCACCAGTGAACATACAGAAGAGTTCTCGATAGACATGTTTTAGAAAGTGCGAAATACTTCTAAACAGTAATGCCAGTTGGAGTGAATATTCCGTGGGGGGAATTTCTCAAAATATTTGGAAAATTGCATAAGAATACAATATACATAAATAGATTAAATTTATATTGATTTTTTTGCTCGTATAGTTACGAAAGCTACGTATGAACAGGTAATTTGTTGTGCCTGTAAACATGTTTTAGATTTGATTCTGTTGTAGTTTATGAAACAGTTCTATGATCTTCTTATTCGCTCCTCATTATTCAACAGTTTTCTCCACTGTAAGCATTACAGTTCATTAGGCCATGAGCGTCTCTGGCACGTTAAACTTGAGGGGGACGGGGACGAGTAGAATCCTAGTAGATTCTAACTAAATTTACGCCAAATTATGAATAAATATGAATTTGCTTGAATTATTAGCCAAAGGGATCCTCATACTAGCTTTACAAATACAATAGATAAAATAAGCATGACGTATTTCCGTCAGTATTTGTTGTTCATTTGTTTCCGCTGGGTTCCAAAGTCATGAGATGCATATAGAACTTACAGTTATGTTTTGCATTGTCTTATATTATAATAAAAGAGATAATTGAAACTTTTGTTTAAGTTTCTGAAAGAGGAAAATTTAAAGAACAAATAGATCAAAGATAAGTAAGAGAATGGAACTTATTTACATCAAAATAAAGAGAAACCTACACCAGCCTATGCTTTCTGTACGTAGCAATATTTCAATCACACCAACCTAATACTTAACAGCAGATATAGCTTTATTTATTCCGGCTCTCTTCACTTCTTCCATACGGATCAGCATTGATACATTTCATCTTCCCAACAAAATATTGGAGGACACGTCCCCCCGCTAGGGACGCCTGTGCATTAGACCATATATTAACCATATCGTGTCCGAAATTAATCCAATTTCTACGTAAAATTGCAATAAATTTACCAGGGTGGATTGATTTAAATCAGTCTGATTTAAATCACGATTTCAATCAAGATTTAAATCACTTGATTTTTTAAATAAAAATCGTTGATTTAAATCAAATTCCGAAATGAATTAATTTAAAGTGAAAGTAAGTAAAATCCCGTTGCTCTTCTGTTATTTCAATTATGGAAGATGATAATCATAATACAATGAGACTCATGTATGTAAGCACAGTATGAAAACGAGTATTATGTAGGGAACGATCAGGGAAAATCCCGTTTGAACGGGTTACGGGTGAACCCTGCTTTCTTCTCTTTGTAACACAGGGTTTTAAAATTTCTATTCCAACGGGGAAATCACCATGGACATTTAAGATGAAAACTCTTTTATGTCCACGTCTATTTGTTTGTTTCCAGATAATAGGGGCGTATTTAGAGGGGTCCGATCCCCTCTCCTAAACAAACAAACAAAAAAAAATAGATTTTAAAATTTTGGGCGAAATTTATGTACTAAATACATAGAAGTTCCTCGGGATAGTAATACGACAAATTTTGGATGCGTTAAAATATCGAATAATACTTTTGATAAAGTGGATACTTGACCCATTGCAGAACATGCCGCGATCTGCCATGTGATCGCAGAAAATTTGCCGCGCCTGTGCAGGAAAAATTGTCAGAGGAAATAAAATAGCCAACAGAAAAGTATAAAAACGTGCCTGCTATGTATAGATGTCTTAAATGCACCGACAACTCGCATTTGAACTGTTTTTCACGTCACATAAAGCATATTTTTAACAATCACAAGTGTTTCTTCTGCTGGAACTGATCTTCTTGATTTTTTCTTTTTTATTTTGGAATTCCTGCAGAAAATTTTTGACTTAAAAAAGCTCATCGCATAAAGACAAAGAAAGTTCTGCCATCGGCTAATGTATAGGATCAGAAAACGATATTCACGAAGAAATTAAATATCAACTAAAAGCAGAGAATTCGTGTTATTATTCAGTTCAAAATCTCTTATCGTCGCGAATTCTGTCGAGGAATTTGAAGCTTTAAAATATATAAAACGATAACTATGCCTGTTGTGCTGTATGGTTGTGAAACATGGTCGCTTACGCTGAGGGAAGAACGCAGACTGAAAGTATTTGAGAATAAAATTCTGAAACGAATATTCGGATCCCAAAGGAACGGAAATGAGGAATGGCGAAAACTTCATGATGAGGAACTGCATAATTCATACCATTCATTTGTTAGGGTCATCAAATCTTGGAGGCTCAGGTGGGCAGGACATGTAGCGAGAATGGAAGAAAGTAGGAACGCTTTCAAAGTTTTAACTGGAAGTCCAATCGGAAAACGACCATTAGGAAGACCTAGGCGGAGATGGGAGGACAATATTAAGATGGATCTCGCAGAAATAAGAATACAAAATAGAAACTGGATTCAGTTGACTAAGGATAGAAGTCAGGAGAGCTTTTGTGAACATGGCATTGAACCTCCGGGTTCCATAAGTCATAGAGTGAGTTAGTTAATTTTAGGCGAAATTTATGTACTTTATATGTATTTCGTGCCGCTAGCTAGTTCCAATTGTTTAAAAATATGCCCCTGCCAAATATCAGTAACTTTCGTGAAAAGAAAAGTGTCATGTTGATATACATTCTGTACTTTTTCCTTAATGCTTAAGAAACATTGTTTGGGATTGAAATAGGTTAACGATTGGGAATTAATTCAAAATTAAAACCCAATACTTTCACTTAAATGGCATAATTAACATTTAATACTAATTCCTAATGTTTTTTCTTCAGTTCGCGACTTGTATTATACGAAGAAAAAGATTTGATTTAAATAAAAAAAATCGATTTAAATCAAAAAAATCATGATTTTTTTCCACCATGAAATTTACACTTCTGAATAACCAGTAATATGATTCTGGGCAGTTAACAATTTAAAAATTATTACTGCATTTCTTCTTTACATTTATGTAAAATATTGTTGTAATTTTGCACAGATTGCCTCTGTGTCCTTGTCATTTCGAGCTCTATTATCTAGTGAGAGGAAGATATACGGTAAGAATAGAAATAGAAGACATATCTTCTAAGTGTCGTCATAAGTTAGGAGAAATTTTAACTTAATTATCACTACTGCACCATACCACATGTTAACTTTTTTTTTTGTGATTTGCTTTCCAGCATTGTATCCCTTGTCATGCAAAGCCTATAAAAATGTGAATTCAATTAGTCAGAGGAGTGAAATCAAGATCGATGTTGATGGAAGTGGCCCACTTCGTCCTTTCCCTGTTACCTGCGAATATTACGGTAAGTATACATTATTATAATTTTATTGTGATACTAATAAGCAGTGATCATTATCTGTTGTATAGAGAAATATATTTCTATTTTTGATCGACTTTTTTTCTTTTTTTAATTTATTTCAAATTGCATACCCAGCTATGTTACATTGGTATATTGGATTTTGACATTATAAGGTATAACGTATTTTTGTTGTTATATATTAAACGTACCCGTGTAAAATCACTAAAATTAGGATTATGCAGAAATGTCGTAATTCTGGCGTGAAGAGAGTGAGGCAGGATAGTTCGGTAGAAAAGGACTTGCTCTGTGTGAGGTAATCTTTGCACATGAGAACTGTACCAAGTTCCGGAGTCAACTTTGGTGTTTAATGATTTAACGGAGTAAATCACTTTGAGCAAGGGAAAGCACTCAATATTGAATGCGAACGTTGTGATATATATTCACAGTATATGTTATACTTTGAAAAAAGTCCTGGCACTACAGCCCTCAAGTGGCCCAAGGTCTAGTAGCCGGCTTGTTACACTAATGTTTTTGATGGTGATGTTTGGTCAGCACTCAGCTTCCCTCGCTTTTTTTTTTTATTTATTTATTTTATTTTTATAAAGACGTTCTTCAAGTAGCCGTCCAATAATTCTTACGACGCTGAACGGGCGCCTTAATGCCAACACTATCTGGCGAGTACGAATGGCCATAGATCTTTCCTCTTTGCTGATTTCACGACTAGTGATATTCCAGTG
>NW_027658022.1:0-15038 GCF_964235325.1 Thermobia domestica
CCAGATCAGGATGAAGCGTTTTTTTCAAATTTCGAAACAGTGGGGTCTCAGGGGGGCGTTTACCGGAACCGGCTTGGGAACCAGACAAATTGACCTAGAGTTACTAAATTTTAGTCACGAATACCTTGGTCCAGGCTCCAGACCAGAGTTAAACGTTTCTGTCGAAATTCGAACCAGGGGGGTCTCAGGGAGTGTTTATCGGGACATGTAAAAGTAGTAGAAAATGATCAATATTTATTTATTTATTTAACAATCACCACATACAGCTCAGAGGCCATTTTACATTGGATATCCAACAACATTAACAATGGAAAGGATTTGGGAAGGTATCGGCCAGGGCCTGTTTAGTAGGTGCTATCCCGGCATTTGCCTGGTAGGACTGAGGGAAACCCTGGAAAACCTCAGTCAGAATGCTAGGCAGCGGGATTCGAAACCACGACCTCCCAAATGCGAAGCCAACGCTCTACCACTTGAGCTATTAGTGCCGAATTCATATTTTCGCGGTCGCTGAAATCAATGGTGAAACTCCAGTCGCATTAACTTCCAAATTCACGCTATTCGCCTCCGGGCCGGGGGCCACCGGAAGGGAGTGAGATACCAAGTGTATCCAGAAACGTACTAATGATCATTTGCTATCCACAAGCAGAAAGCTGTGCAGTCAGAAATAAATTGGATTGGTAGAAGTTCAGATTTAAATAATAATAATAATAATAATAATAATAATAATAATAATAATAATAATAATAATAATAATAATAATAATAATAAAAGTAAAACGAGTGTGCTTGCCTCGCCTCCCCAAAATTTTCCTTGCCTCCCCTCTTGCCCCCTGCTATTACGAGTCTAGCGCCGCCACTGATATAAGTAATATAGTATCGGCAACTATATAAAAAAGAAATAGTTTTAACTTTTTTAACAAACCCATATTTTTGGAACGTGTTTTAAAACAGCTAAATTATTTTTTTTTCTTTGAGTTACGTCATTCATCTTCCGCAGTATTTAGTTATCTTCTAGTTTTTGGCTGTATTCCTAAAATTTACTTCAGATGAACTATATATATATCCATAATCAATTGTACTTCTTGCAGTTACAAACAAAAAGGTGAAATAAAACAATTGAAATCAATTTCCCCGTGCGATAAAATAAATGCTGATACTGTTAAAAATAGTGATGAAGTGGTACCAAGTCTTATACGAGAAAGTTCCAATTTTTTGTCTAATCTGCAAAATTACTTTTTTTTTTCTTTAGCAAAACGTACAATAAGAAAGTTTTTATTGCAATTTTTCTTGCTTTGTAAGCACAAAAACTAATTTCCATTACTAACACACACGGATAGGAATATATGCACTTTTAACACTTTTAAAAATAATAAATAAATCAATGCACACAAAAATGTTAGTTCCAATAAAAAGTGCAGGTGGAGTTTATCCTCTTCCTGACTATGATCATACATGTATTTATTTATCTATCTATTTTGCACTTTGATCCTATCTTTAGTTAAAGAAATGTTGGCGTCACGTATGAGCGATGACCAGGGGCGTCATTTAGGAGGGGCAGGAGGGGGCAATTGCCCCCTTAAGAGTTTGAGCAGTACATATACTTCAACAGATTGTCTACTAATATACTAGTAGAAAACGTGAAAGTCTTATGTCTGTGGTGCTCTTGCCCCCCTCAAGCGAAGTCTGAAATGACGCTCCTGGCGATGACGTTCCTCAGCAAGCACATTACCCGGAAAAGTGGGAAGGAAGAAAGGAATGGAGGGGAGGAAGGAAGGAAACTGCCTGGGATCTGCAATTTAGGTGCGTACCATCTCGGCATTTGCCTGGTGTGAATGAAGAAAATCCAGGAAAAAAATTCGCTCAGGACCGTTAGCTTGAAAAAGCTGTTACACTTTTTCAACAGAGTTTTCTCACTGGGATTCAAACCGGGGACTCCTTGCACCATAATTTCAATATTCATTACAAAATTTAGTTTTTCTGCTATGGATACTACCATTAACAAAGGTACTTTACAAAATACAGTAGGCCTCATTATGAATTCAAGGTTTGATCCATTGTTAGTTTGTTTCCCTGCAAGTTCAAATTTGAAGTACAACTCATCATTTGTAATAAAGGATGTCCCACAAAGAACGCAATTTTTGAAATGCCCGCCATTCCCGTCCTACTAAGTTGGCAGCACTGAACGTTACACGATTTTCACCTGTTGTCTTGGTGGTTAGTAGTCACGGAGACCCGAATATGGAGTTCGACAGTGGCCGTTACGGCAAGTGCCTCGTGTGTGGTGATGCTCTGTGAGGAAGAGAGTTGAGTGGGATCTCCTATACACCTACGCTACACCCACATTTTCTTTTACATTTACACGTACATACATCCCCTTCTTTTTTCTACTCTTTGTTCTTTTTTCATTTTACACTTCCCATTTTCCTCTAACTTTTTGCCCTGTTCAACTTGGCTTTCAGCCCTCTTTCACTGTCTGAATTTCTTTCCCGATTTTGACCTTTTCCTGACTTTGACCTTTTTCCCGATTGTGTTCTTTCTTTCCAATTGTGTCCTGTATTTTATCCAATTTTTTTCCAGAATCACAAATCCTCCGTGTGAGGTACACATCTGACAATTTTGCATTCGTAGCACACATGACTAGCGAGTTGATGCACCTACCTATTTGACCGGTAATGGTCTACGACAAGACAAGACAAGAGCCGAATAAGCTCATGATCGCCATCTGTTTTCTGTACGGGTGAGAATTCACGACATTCACCATATTTGTAGTAAGTTTTCATTATGACAATACGCTGTTCCGTCATGGGGCGCTTGATTCCTACCTAAGCCAAGTAAGGGCCAAGTCAGGTACCAAAGTAATTAAAATCAGTCAAGCGCTCTACGAAGATCTGAGGGACAAACATCACTACACTTTGAGTGGTGTAGATGCAAAAGTGGCAATCTCCAATTTTTTGAGAAATTAAGTTAGAGATGGGACTGTATTGTTTTAAGTGTCCCCGACCAAGCGGTGAAGTCTGTTTGGATCAAAACCTACATCCTCCTAGTAAAAATTGAAGGCGAATATCACAATGTTTGTAAAACTTGCAATCTCCACTACCCGGTGCGGTTCAAAAGTGACAATCTCCACTTCAGCCAATCAGAGGCCCGCTGGCGTCAGACGTTGCCATGGCGACCGTGTTGCTTGCCTGGAATCGTTCCAAACTTCCTCACTAGTTTGTAATGAGTCAACAAATCTGTACTAGTTCACTAGTCCACGTTCATTTTTAAAACTTGCAATCTCCAATTTTGAAACAGTAATTACAAAAAATTAGGGACTTTCTCTGGGGAAAATTTATGTTCAACCCTCTAATATTGCTACGATCTACTATGTCAAAAAATCTGTACGTTAAAATCTTATGGGGTTTACGAGATATCAATTAATCGCTCGTCCTGAAAAATTCGACTGGATTTTGCCACTTTTGTATCTACACCCCTCATGTTTAGTAATAGATAAAGAGTAATCAATTTTCAAATTTTTATATTTTCTAATAACATTATATACAGGGGCGCCCAAAAGTAGATATACACCCTGCATTAATCAAGAATAACACTCTAGTTTATGGATTTAATTGCTTCGACTGTTCCGGGCTTAAGTTATAAGTAAATATACGTTACGACCAAATAATAAAGAAACTAGGTTTACCTATTTGATAACAATAAGAAATTATATAAAATCGAGACGACAGTGTATACTTACTTTTGGGCCATCCTGTATAGTTAGGTTCCTGTTACGTCAATTATTAAAGAAGACTCACAGCTAAATAATTATAATACTTCTTCAAGTAATGAAGATTTTTTTTTTAGTTTAGCGTCCCACAATTATGGTCCTAGACTAAGGGAGAGGATAACGATGATGATGATGATGATGATGAAATAATGGAATGAAGAAACTGAGAGAAAACGTGAGAGCCCAAGAAATTCCACGTACACGGCGTTTGTTCACCTATATGGCCCATTTGGCGCGCGCTGGGATCGAACGAAGGACCCCACACACCAGAGGTGAGCACTCTACTACTGAGCCATAGCGGCCCTAATAAATAAATTACAGTAGACTGCCGATTATCTGGCCTAATGTGGCGGAAGGGCAGACCAGATAACTAAAAGTCGGAGAGGCCGAAGTTCTGTAAACTCATTTCTTATTTGAACATTAAACATACCCCAAGAACAATTTACGAATACGTACTGTGCGTACTGTACAGTTATAATCAGGAACAGTGGCAAACGTACTGTATTGAAGTCCGTTACACGACACACTGACGAAACAATGAACAAGGAGCAGAACGCTGCTCTTTTCCTGTCACAACTTGCATTTTGCACATGACACGTAGGAGGATCGTAGCAAACTGCCGCTTCCAATGCCTTGGCAATGTTGCCAATGCAATGCTTTGCCTTCCTCATTTAATAACGATAAAATAAAACTAGGTCGGATAGTCGCGAGCCGGATACTCGGGAGACTACTGTAGTTTCCAATGTTAAAAAAAAAAAAACGAAAATTCATTTGTAATCAACCCTTAAATACCCCATCCTGCCCCACTCTTCCCTATTTATCTTTAACATCCATTATAAATAGATTACTTTTTTGTTTTTATAGGAAAGACCAATTAGATAATTATTTGGAGCGTGCACTTAGCGATCTTCCCATAAATCCGTTTCTATTTTATAATGAGAAAGAATGTGAGAAGACGAGAACCATGTTCTGAGCTTGATATACATACAATTTTTCCTTTCATGTTGAATTTATAAGTGCAGTAGTTCATTTGGGGCAGAAGAAGAGATACATGGTTTAAGATAGACGGTGAATAAATCTTGACCTGCTGCAACTAACTCTACGAGGACTTCGAGTCTCCTGAGGTTACAGTTAAAAAAAAAAAAGAAAAAGAAAAAGATGGAGGACATACAGTCGCAGTGACAAGCCATTGGAGAGCCATATCTTTTGCAACAGACAAGATCTGGCCCAGCTTCGATGCCTCTGCCGACGGAAAAAATTACGATTGGTCAAAGTATCCAATGACATGAATTGGATCTGGGAAACTTTAGTACTTGCGGTGCGCAGCATGGAACAAGGAGAAATATATATATTCGCAATCTCAGTTTAAGTAAGCCACAGTCAAGTGATATAGTTCCGAGAACCAATATCTGCAGAAACCTTCCAAGATCATCAACTTTTTAAACTTTTCTTTTAAATTATAAAATGTGGTTTTTATGACACAAAGATTTTTTTCTTATGCTTCTTTAAGAAGTGTGACAGAGAGTGAGTTATTGATCCAAAATTTTAACGATAATTAAAGCAAATATTTAAAGAAACTTCGGAAATTTATTTGAAGCAGCAAGACAGATTATCAGCGGACATTTTCTTGTGCCTAGTCAATAAAATTAGGATTCCGAATGGTACAGTTTGCCCAATTAGTAACCAGCCGACATGCTAATCTATTTCAACTGACCAAATAATCGGAGGCATGGTTGCTCAATAGTGCAGAGCTTATTTCCGGTGCATGAGATCTTTGGTTCGATTCCCGGTCAAGTAAATTTGCGGTGGATAACATGGTGTCCGTAGGTTTTCTCTGGGTACTCCGGTTTCCTCAGACATTCTCATTTCACTAATTCTACCACCATCATTCACTTGCCTTAAGGTTAGTGTAAAGGGACAAGTTCTGCCGATAGATGTCGCTACAGTCTTCGTATCTCTCCCATGTATTTTTTTACTTTTCATGAAAATTTACAATTTGTCTTACAAATTTCAACCTAGAGACTTCAAATTTTTAGAGAAGGAACTTCATAACCTATTAAAGAGAACAATCCGTGCCGATTTTTTATTTAGAATTTTCTTCACAGTTGAAACAGTTCTATTTTTAAAGGTTTAGGTATCCATTTCAACAATCAAGCCATTTCAACAATGAAGAAAATTCTAAATAAAAAAGCGGCACGAATTGTTCCCTTTAATAGGTTATGAAGTTCCTTCTCTAAAAATTTGAAGTCTCTAGGTTGAAATTTGTAAGACAAATTGTAAATTTTCGTGAAAGGTAAAAAATACATGCGAAAGATACGAAGACTTGAGTGCCATCTATCGGCAAAACTTGTCCCTTTAAACCAACCTTAATCATCCGTCTCCCTTAGCCTAACGGGCATAACCGTGAGACGTTAACCTGAAAGATTTCATTTCATTTCCTAACCAAATAATCAACGAGGAGTACTCCTTAAATATTTCTCCTAACCCACTTATCGCTGACTGAAATAAACGAAATTTGGTGTAGACATTAATTCTCTATATAGAAACCTCCAATGGCCACATACTTTTACCATTGCTTTATCCACTTGTAGAAATCTTGACTGTATAAAAGTAACAAAGACAGTTTTGTCGCTTTTTGTGGAGGTCTGTGTACAATTGGCTCTCGCACTGTGAGTTGAATGCGAATGGAGATAAGGCGAAGGTCAGTTCTTGGTGTGGGTATATCCAACATACTACCTGATTGTGGCAGTTCAGTTACATCGTGAACTTGCGTAAGGATAGAGTGAACATGGGACCTTCACAAAACGTCATAAGGGCGTGTATGCTGTACGAGTTCAAACTGGGGTCAAACGCCGCTGCAGCGGGGCGGAAGATATGCCAGGACTTTGGTGAGGGTGTCGTGAATACGCTGACAGTGCATCGGTGGTTTAACAAGTTTAAGGACGGTGACGAAACTCTCGAAGACGCACCACATACCTGAAGACCAACACATGTACAAAATGATCTTCAGGCAGCTATTGAGGCGAACAGTGGCCATATATGTGAGGAACTGGGATTACAATTCAGTGTGAGTGAAGGAACTATTCGGCAGTACCTCCGTCAACTTAGGAAGCACTACAAGTTGGGTCGATGGGTCCCACATGATTTGACTCCGGGCCAGAAGGCAACGCGAGCAGATACCTGTGTTTTTTTGCTGTCTTGTCTGAGGAAGGAGTCATTTTTGGACAGGGCGTTGACATGTGATGAGAAGTGGGTCCTCTATGAAGCTTTACGACACCGTCATCATTGGTTAGCATCCCATGAACCGGTTGCAAAACAGCCGAAATCAGCACTGCACTAGAAGAAGGTCCTCCTGTCGCGGCACCGTGCATCGGGAATTGCTACCAGCTGGTCAGAGCAATCAATGCAACTGTGTACTGTCAGCAATTGAGCCGTGTCCAAGAAAAGCTCAAAACTCTGGAGCCTGAACTTCTGAGTCGCAAAGGGGTCCTCCTGTTACAGGACAACGCTAAGCCCCACGTACCTAGAACGACCTTTGACACCGTTCTACACCTTGAATGTGAACACTATTGCATCCGACACACTCCGTGGACATTGTACCGTCCGATTATCACCTCTCCATTTCTTGGACAGTTACCTTAGAGAACGCTAGTTCAAATCCCTAATAGAGGTGCAAAATGCACTTGATACCTTCTTCGCTTCACGTCCCACCAAGTTCTACTCCGATGGAATCCATGGCCCTCCAGAACGTTGGCAGAAAGTTGTCGATGCTGATGGGGACTATTTTTGATATTCGAGGTACGTCTTAGGTGACATATCGATGTTGGAAGGTGATGGGTGAAAAAGCGACAGAACTTTCTTCTTCACCTTTATAGAAGTCCTTAGAATATTCCAGAAGCCAAGACTTGAATCCAGAAATCAGCATTTCATCATCTTTGGAATTATTTCCTTTCAAAAATGACTTCATAGCCGGGAAGAGGCGAAACCAAACGATGCAAGGTTAGAAGAGTATGGGGTTAGGGAAGGATAGACCTAGCGCCGCAGGAATATCTTTCACCCCTGATTTTATTCCTTAATTGCAACTGGGAAGTGACAGACATCAATTAGTACTTGCGGTTTCAATATTTATCTCTATAGAGCAAAAACAGAAAGAGATAGGGAGTAATGGTTTTACGATATGAATTCAGAGCCCAGGTAATAGCCTATCTTTAATATTATTCTTCTGTTGCAACCTGCAATTAGGTATGTACGCAGGGCTAAAAGTCAATTTGAAAAGATAGGGGGACAGAAGGTTGCGGCATGACGTCATGCCGTCCCCCTGCCTATCTTTGCCCATTGTAATTTTTTAGGAACTGTTGGGACGTCGCATATATTTTTTTGGAGGTGGGGTCGGCGTTCCCCCTCACTTTTACTCCTGGATGTACGTATTAATTCAAGTTTGAGTGCTGAATTCGCATATTTTGGAAGTCTACCGTAGTTTCACACTGTGAAACGAAACTTCCGGTGGGGACACTTGGTTGGAAAGGTTGTAATGTGCTCAGAAACTAGCTATTTATAAATTATATTATTATTATTATTATTATTATTATTATTATTATTATTATTATTATTATTATTATTATTATTATTATTATTATTATTATTATTATTATTTTCTCTTAGTCTGGTTACTATTTTATTTTGCTGCAGTGTATTTTCCTTTTGGTTTACGAATTTAATTTCTTATTTCTCATCAACATGCTGAGAATTTGCTGGCCCGTCATGTAAAGTTGCCAGATACTTCAGTTCACGTAATTGTCTAGTGAGTGAACTTCCATGTTTTTAGTATGCTAAAATTTTGTATTTTTGTGAAAGCATAATTGAGTCCTGGTATTAATACTGCATATTGCAGATAAGATCCTTTATATATATACGTTTACGTTTTGTTTTATATATCTATATATCTCTATCTCTATCTCTATCTATCTATCTATCTATCTATCTATCTATCTATATATATATATATATATATATATATATATATATATATATATATATATATATATATATATATATATATATATATATATATATATATATATATATATATATATATATAAAAGAAAACGTAAGAGTGTTGTATTTCATACATTTTGAGATGTAATTATTATTATTTGTCAGTTTTTTCTTTTTTCTTTTTGGCCTACTTGAGGCTGACGCCATTTTTTTTCTGTCCGAGTAAGGTTTTCCCTCGGTTTTGCTTATTCATATTAGGCATATGCCGGGATGGTACCTAGCGTACAGATATCAGGCCGCTACCTAACTTTCTTACTTCCCCAGATAGCTAATTTGCTCGCCGAGGGATGTTATCTCTCACACATGACGGGCTAATGCTATAGGTGCAGGAAATGCCCAGAAGTATTTATAAATAAACTAATCTTCGGCTAGATGAGGATTTTGACACCTGACTTCAGCGTCAGCTTGGCCTATGGCCTCGCACCTCACATTTCAGTCTTTATCTTGCACGACAACAGTAGCGTACGCAGGAATTTATTTCGGGAGGGGTCCAAATTCAATATGCGGGTATTTCATATTAAAATTCCTAAAATTGCCGCTAAAATTAGGCTAAATTTACACAAAAGTAGAAATTTGGGGGGAGATCAGGACCCCTAGGACAAACCTCCTGCGTACATACCTGCACAGCAAGAATATCTTTATGATATTATTCTTGGTAAAATTTAAATACCTTTTCCCCTTTAGAATATCCACTTCAATCAAAGGGAAATTTTAAAAATCCATGTCAGCCCAAGTGTTAACTGTGTTCGATAATTTGAAATGGTTCACCTGTTTCTCCCTGATGATAAGACTGAAGGTAATTTTTATATATTGAAGAAAGAACTGAAAATCTCCCTCTTTCTCTCAAACTCCCTCGTGGCTAAGTGGTTAGCGTACGTGCCTTTGGCGTGGGACGCCGGGTTCGATTACCGGCAGAAGCCCACGTGCTTCGAATCCCACCTTAAGCTGTAGGTCCACCTCCTCCCATAGTCTCACTACTGAAAGGGGCTAAACTGAAACCAAATCAATCCCCGCCTTCAGTCGTTAAGAGCGTAATTTCAGGAAACGCTGTAGTATATGCCCATTTGTTTTAGAGTAAGGAGTTTATATACCAAGTTTCATATTCCTAATACTAGATATTTTTACATATCTAATCATAAAGGATATTGAGATATGGTTATATTATAACAACTGCAACCCTTACTGTTTTTCTTTCCATCTTTTTTCGAAAACCTACAATTGGAACAATGTAGAGAAAGTGAAATCAAAGCACATTAGTGTGAATGTCAGAGTAAGAGTAAGCATAGGGCACATGCGACGATCTTGAAAACTGCCATATTAGATTTGAGTCAACATTAAAAAAATGAATCATAGGATAGGATACAATTTATGCTCGATCTAAATTCATAATAAAATTATGAACTAAATATCGCAATTATTACTTTGAAATACTACTTTCCTTATCAATAATGAAATTCAATATGGCGGCTCTCAAGATAATTTATTTCCTCTCTCGGAAGTTACCTATGCATTGTTATTTCACATTTTCTACACAGCTTTAATTTTATTTGGTTATTTTCACATCTTTGGACCATTCTGTGTATATATAACTTACACCATTCAGGAATTCAGCGGCCATTTTGAAACCGACATATTGGTTTGAGTTATCATTTTTAAAAGGGAATCATAGAGTAGGATACCATGTTTGTTCTATCTAAATTCATAACGAAATTATGCACAAAACATCAAAAATTTATTAGTTTCAAATAATAATTCCGTTATCAATAAAGAAATTCAATATGGCGGCTCTCAAGATAACTTTCTTCCTCTCTCGTAAGATACCTATGGAATTTTATATCACAGTTACTACACCGTTTCAATTTTATTAGGTTAATTGTACCACATATTTGGATCACTCTGTATATATGACTTACAACATTCACTTCGCTCTTAAATCTAATATTCTTACAATAAAGAAACAGATATTATATGTATTGTACGTATCATTTATATCTTTCTAATTGCTTCTGTAAACACCTAATTGGTGGCCTTTAGTGTGAGATCGTGTTCTTATATATTGACCTTCCGCTTATGAGTGTAACAGATCGATAAAGTTTCAATTATAACTCGCAAATGGCGCTATACGATATAATTCTTTGATAAGGCCCGCCCTCGTCATTCCATAGTGGGTGTTGTTAGGTGCGATCAGACACAGGATAAAGTTACCACGTTTATGTGCTTTGTGTCACTGTGTGAGTTATATACGTATGTCATACAAAGCGTTATTGATGAGGGGTGTAATGAAGGTAGTGAGATTTACACAGACACTTACTCCGCGACTTATTTGGTCACGCAAGTGGAACTAGAGCATTGCCATTTCAAGTGTGCCCTAGGAAAATATGTGAAACCTACTTCCGCCCTACCCCTGCTGCCCTCTTACGGAGGAAACCTTCCATTTGCTTTAGGGAAAGAAGTACATGACCTCGGTTAGGTTGCAAACTTGTCATTCAGTCGTTTGGTCTTGGCGAGTGAAGAACGTAGGCTACTTAAAATGGCTAAGGAGGCAGTGCACAGCGAAGCCCGTGAAGTAATTCAATATGGCAACCCTGTCAGCATCCAACCATTCAAGGACCTCGGCCATAATAACTTGTCCCTCCTCTTTCGAGGAAGGTACGGGAAAACACACAACGACAGCAGCGCCAGCAGGGGCACACTTGATATAGAAAGGACCAAATAAAATTGTAATAATTGTAATGTTAGCACGTGCATCCATCCGATAACTACTAAACAGAAGCTATTTTTAAAAAAATATTTTCTGCCAATAAAAAGCTAAAGCGGTTATCTCGGTTGAGTTCGTTAACGGAATAAATCCGTTACCTTTTAACGGGTAACATTTGTCCGTTAGTGCAGACGATAACTCTTAAGCGGAATCGAATTTTTAAATTCTTTTTTTTTTGGCACATAGCTAAAATAATGATCTCAGTCACGTTTCTTAACGAAGTCAATCCGTTAATATCTTAACAGATAACGTTTGTCCGTTAGTGGACACGATAACTCTTGAACGAAAGTGAATTTTAAGATTCTTTTTTAACAATAGATAGAGATAAAACGATTATCTCATTCAAGTTTGTGAAGAAATTAAATACGTTAACATCTTAATATTAACGTTTGTCTGTTAGTCATGCTATAATTCCTAAACGGAAGTGAATTTTTAAATTCTTTTTTGGATAAATTATCTCAGTCGCGTTTCTTAACGAAATCAATCCGTTAATATCTTAACAGGTAACGTTTGTCCGTTAGTGGACACGATAACTGTTGAACGAAAGTGAATTTTTAAATTCTTTTTTAACAATAGATAGGTAAAACGATTATCTCATTCAAGTTTGTTAAGGAAGTAAATACGTTAACATCTTAACAGGTAACGTTTGTCCCTTAGTGGACACAATAACTCTTGAATGAAAGCGAATTTTTGAATTTCTTTTGGCAACAGATAGATGAAACGATTATTTCAGTCGAGTTTGTTAACGAAGAAAATCCGCTAACATCTTAACATGTAACGTTTGTCCGTTTGTGCACACGATAACTCTTAAGCGGAATCGAATTTTTAAATTCTTTTTTTGGCAACAGATAGATAAAACGGTTATCTCAGTCGAATTTGTTAACGAGTGAATTCGTTTCGATAACTCTTGAGCGAATTCAAGTTTTCTGGATTCCGCTTTTGTTTTAGGGTGATGCTACATTTTCGTCTCTCTCTGCCTACATTTTTATTAATTAATTGTGATTAATTGAGGCTAGTACTAACTATAGATTAATGAAGATTATCAGAATATGATATCAGTGGACTACGTGGAAGAACACAAATAAAATATTAGAATTTGAAAAAAAAGCAAATTGACATTAGTCACGTACTAAACTACGAATAACTCTACAAGCATTTTTTTAAAAAAATAACAACGGAAATAACGGATTACTATTGTATATCTTAGTGACTATATTATTGTTTGAGCTACAAAACTTCTTTAAGACAGCTACTTTCGCTCATAGCGAAAGAAATGCTTTTAGCTATGGTATTCCAGCTTTGAACTACCAAGCAATTCACACAGAAAAGTGGTAAGGACAGCGTGCTAGGGATTATGGTGAAAAGCCTTAGGATTTTGTTGGAGTTCTTCAGCTCTCTTCCAGGATAAAGGAAGGATAAAACCCGCTTCTACATTCGGAAACACGCTTTAGAAAAAGCAAAAAAATTATAGAGAACGACCTGAATTACACATGTCGAGTATTCATACTGTATCAAAGAGATCGTGGAATTTAGACTTTATTTTGTTTCTGGATTTCTTAAGTTTATTGTTACGTAAAAGTTTCCACCTATTTAAGATTATATTGTCCAAATACACCCCCAAAAGACCAAATATTACAATCACACAACAAAAAAGAATACTTTCTAATTGAAAATGTAAAAATAATAATATTCATATGGTGCTTTAAACAAAAACGGCGAGCTACAGAAATGCTACAATATTAAACTTATAAATCTCTATTCAAAATCGTTTGTTTCTTAGTTCGTTATTTAAAAAGGGAAAATCTAACACTAATGACTGTGTACAGCAAGGATCTTATAAAACAGAGGATCTGCCCTTACAACAAAATCTTGAAGCCATACGTCACAGTTTCGCCACCCTTACTCTGCTCACTCCGCCCAATAGAATCGCAATGTTTTGAGCCAACAATTATGGCGGAAACGAAAGTAGCCAATCAGACGATGGCATAAACGAGAGTAGCCAATCAGACGTGCCGATTCTCGGATTTTTTTTTTTTTTTTGGCTTCATTGATTTAATAGGATGAAGATATAGAATATATGGGCAGATCCTCTATTTTATAAGATCCTTGATGTATAGTAATAAAGTATACTAAAAGTTACTACATAATTAAAATAATGGTAATTTACACCATGATTGATGGTAATTACTACGGAGTTGTTATTCGTAATTCCTGATTCTAATACAAAGATGTCATTTGCAGAAGTAGTGACGTACGGAAGGGTGGTTTTGAGGTTTAATCCTGTCAGAAATCACCCACGAGGGTCCATGGTCCCAGAGCCCCCAAAACTTCGTAATCCGACATACATTCCTATACTTTCTTAATAAAACTATACTTCTTTAGCAGAGAAATACTTGATATAGATAAAGATTTGACCTTACTTATCATCTGTACGTTTCTTTTCTGATTAAAATAATCTAGTTTTATCATTTTTTGTGAGAAAATGGTTCTCAGTACTTAAAAATTACTTATCCTTTTTTCGGCTGGAAAATAATACTCGCTCGATACTACATAAATATAGTATCTGGTATTATTGGATTTCCCAAACCCTGGACCTCTCCCAACAAAACGTTCTGGGTATACGCCTGAATCCTATCTTTGAGCAAGATATTATGGATAATTGGGCATTTGCTGTATTAAAATATACCTAGGTATACACAAAAATCACACTTTTCCTGACAGGATATGAGATTGATTCCTTGAACTCCCTTTGATGAAATTCTACGTACGCCATTTCACAGGACAGTTTTATACTCCTTTAATAGTTATATACTCTGTATTACTCTCTCGTTTCAGAACACAGAAACGTTAAAAAGAACGGTATTTGTGAAACACGTACTGGATGCTTTCCATGCTTATACTTCCACGTCTATCGTATATAGTCAAATGTATCTAAACATCCAAATACACATGCCAAAAACGCGTTGCTGTGTAGTCAAATATCACATTACTTGCGTGAACAAATATGTCATATCATGCAGCATCTTGTTGACATATATCACTTCGTACATGTTAACGATCATCGCGTCATAGAATCTGACATTTGCCGTACGCAAACATTTTTTTTTTTTTTTTATCAAGGTCTTCTACCTCTGTCGTAGAATTATCTTGGGCTTCTCAATATCCCAGATAAAGGGCCATCATTATCATCAGTAGCCTTATTTTGTCATCGTTGGAAGAACACTTGAAGCATGTTAGGAGCTCTCATGCAATACTGTCTTCCGCTAGTCTCTTAGTTTTGTTGTAAAACTTGTTCTATTTAATATCGTCTTTAAATTTTATTCTTCCTCTTCATTGTTTATCTTCTAACACACAATCTATCATATCTCCAATGAGATAATTGCCAAATAATGTCCTTATCCAGTTTGTTTTCCTCTTTTTAACTATCTTCAGTACTGTCCTTCTCTCTTCTAATACTTAT
>NW_027658023.1:0-15037 GCF_964235325.1 Thermobia domestica
TTGAAAAAACTAAAAAAGAGAAACAAACGTTATAAGAGGAATTTTAATGTTTCTTCAAGGGCAAAGGACCCTTATCGCAACAGTACAAAATGGAGGGGTTTCCTCTTCAATTTTAGCTTTATTTCGTCAAAATATGTAAATAAGTTTGGGAGATATGGCGAATAGTATGTAGTATATAGTAACAATGATTAACAATATAATATATATGTAGAATGACATATGCTATATTGTTGAATAGTTGCCTAACAACATATATATACCAAATAGGAAAGTTTTTAAAAAAAATTGAAGAAATTAGTGGTTGAAGCCATACATTTTCCAGTTACAACGAGTGTCACGTGGTCTCATCAGCCGTGAGAGGGTTAACTATTTCTTCTAAAGCAACAGGTACTACGTTCATTTTTTTGTGCAGTTTGTAGTAATTTGTGCATTTATTTTCCGCTGATGATGTGTAGAACATTTAGTTAGCATATTTGCTTGAGATTTAAAAAAAATATACAGGGTGATGCAAAATTCAACTTTGTAGTACAGAAAGTATAAATTTGTTTTCAAAATGTGAAGAAAGTGCATATATTAACGAATGCCCTGTATGTACTTCTGAATGGCACAGTAACATATTCCTCTTTTATCATTCCTTAACCATAGTATGGTGTGTCAAAGCCACATATAATGGAATCGAATCTGTTTTATTTTGAAAAAACTAAAAAAGAGAAACAAACGTTATAAGAGGAATTTTAATGTTTCTTCAAGGCAAAGGACCCTTATCGCAACAGTACAAAATGGAGGGGTTTCCTCTTCAATTTTAGCTTTATTTCGTCATTATATGTAAATAACTTTTGGAGATATGGCGAATAGTATGTAGTATATAGTAACAATGGATAACAATATAATATATATGTAGAATGACATATGCTATATTGTTGAATAGTTGCCTAACAACATATATATACCAAATAGGAGAGTTTTTTTTAAAAAAAATTGAAGAAATTAGTGGTTGAAGCCATATATTTTCGAGTTACAACGAGTGTCACGTGGTCTCATCTGCCGTGAGAGGTTTAACTATTTCTTCTAAAGCAATAGGTACTACGTTCAATTTTTTTGTGCAGTTTGTAGTAATTTGTGCATTTATTTTCCGCTGATGATGTGTAGAAAATTTAGTTAGCATATTTGGTTGAGATTTGGAAAAAAATATACAGGGTGATGCAAAATTCAGCTTTGTAGTACAGAAAGTATAAATTGGTTTTCAAAATGTGAAGAAAGTGCATATATTAACGAATGCCCTGTATGTACTTCTGAATGGTACAGTAACATATTCCTCTTTTATCATTCGCTAACCACAGTATGGTGTGTCAAAGCCACATATAATGGAATCGAATCTGTTTTATTTTGAAAAAACTAAAAAAGAGAAGCAAACGTTAGAAGAGGAATTTTAACGTTTCTTCAAGGGAAAAAGACCCTTATCGCAACAGGACAAAATGGAGGTTTTTCCTCTTCAATTTGAGACTTATTTCGTTATAATATGTAAATAATTTTGGGAGATATGGCGAATAGTATGTAGTATATAGTAACAATGGATAACAATATAATATATATGTAGAATGACATATGCTATATTGTTGAATAGTTGCCTAACAACATATATATACCAAATAGGAGAGTTTTTAAAAAAATTTAAGAAATTAGTAGTTGAAGCCATACATTTTCCAGTTACAACGAGTGTCATGGGGTCTCATCAGCCGTTAGAGGGTTAACTATTTCTTCTAAAGCAACAGGTACTAGTTCATTTTTTTGTGCATTTTGTAGTAATTTGTGCATTTCTTTTCCGCTGATGATGTGTAGAACATTTAGTTAGCATATTTGGTTGAGATTTGGAAAAAATATACAGGGTGATGCAAAATTCAGCTTTGTAGTAGAGAAAGTATAAATTGGTTTTCAAAATGTGAAGAAAGTGCATATATTAACGAATGCCCTGTATGTACTTCTGAATGGCACAGTAACATATTCCTCTTTTATCATTCGCTAACCACAGTATTGTGTGTCAAAGCCACATATAATGGAATCGAATCTGTTTTATTTTGAAAAAACTAAAAAAGAGAAGCAAACATTAGAAGAGGAATTTTAACGTTTCTTCAAGGGCAAAGGACACTTATCGCAACCGTACAAAATGGATGGGTTTCCTCTTCAATTTGAGCTTTAATTCGTCAAAATATGTAAATAACTTTGGGAGATATGGCGAATAGTATGTAGTATATAGTAACAATGGATAACAATATAATATATATGTAGAATGACATATGCTATATTGTTGAATAGTTGCCTAACAACATATATATACCAAATAGGAGAGTTTTTTAAAAAAAATTGAAGAAATTAGTGGTTGAAGCCATACATTTTCCAGTTACAACGAGTGTCACGTGGTCTCATCAGCCGTGAGAGGGTTAACTATTTCTTCTAAAGCAACAGGTACTACGTTCATTTTTTAGTGCAGTTTGTAGTAATTTGTGCATTAGTTTCCCATGATGATGTGTAGAACATTTAGTTAGCATATTTGGTTGAGATTTGGAAAAAATATACAGGGTGATGCAAAATTCAGCTTTGTAGTACAGAAAGTAAAAATTGGTTTTCAAAATGTGAAGAAAGTGCATATATTAACGAATGCCCTGTATGTACTTCTGAATGGCACAGTAACATATTCCTCTTTTATCATTCCTTAACCATAGTATGGTGTGTCAAAGCCACATATAATGGAATCGAATCTGTTTTATTTTGAAAAAACTAAAAAAGAGAAACAAACGTTATAAGAGGAATTTTAATGTTTCTTCAAGGGCAAAGGACCCTTATCGCAGCAGTACAAAATGGAGGGGTTTCCTCTTCAATTTTAGCTTTATTTCGTCAAAATATGTAAATAAGTTTGGGAGATATGGCGAATAGTATGTAGTATATAGTAACAATGATTAACAATATAATATATATGTAGAATGACATATGCTATATTGTTGAATAGTTGCCTAACAACATATATATACCAAATAGGAAAGTTTTTAAAAAAAATTGAAGAAATTAGTGGTTGAAGCCATACATTTTCCAGTTACAACGAGTGTCACGTGGTCTCATCAGCCGTGAGAGGGTTAACTATTTCTTCTAAAGCAACAGGTACTACGTTCATTTTTTTGTGCAGTTTGTAGTAATTTGTGCATTTATTTTCCGCTGATGATGTGTAGAACATTTAGTTAGCATATTTGGTTGAGATTTAAAAAAAATATACAGGGTGATGCAAAATTCAGCTTTGTAGTACAGAAAGTATAAATTTGTTTTCAAAATGTGAAGAAAGTGCATATATTAACGAATGCCCTGTATGTACTTCTGAATGGCACAGTAACATATTCCTCTTTTATCATTCGTTAACCACAGTATGGTGTGTCAAAGCCACATATAATGGAATCGAATCTGTTTTATTTTGAAAAAACTAAAAAACAGAAACAAACGTTATAAGAGGAATTTTAACGTTTCTTCAAGGGCAAAGGACACTTATCGCAACCGTACAAAATGGATGGGTTTCCTCTTCAATTTGAGCTTTATTTCGTCAAAATATGTAAATAACTTTGGGAGATATGGCGAATAGTATGTAGTATATAGTAACAATGGATAACAATATAATATATATGTAGAATGACATATGCTATATTGTTGAATAGTTGCCTAACAACATATATATACCAAATCGGAGAGTTTTTAAAAAAATTGAAGAAATTAGTAGTTGAAGCCATACATTTTCCAGTTACAACGAGTGTCACGTGGTCTCATCAGCCGAGAGAGGGTTAACTATTTCTTCTAAAGCAACAGGTACTAGTACATTTTTTTGTGCATTTTGTAGTAATTTGTGCATTTCTTTTCCGCTGATGATGTGTAGAACATTTAGTTAGCATATTTAATTGAGATTTGGAAAAAATATACAGGGTGATGCAAAATTCAGCCTTGTAGTACAGAAAGTATAAATTGGTTTTCAAAATGTGAAGAAAGTGCATATATTAACGAATGCCCTGTATGTACTTCTGAATGGCACAGTAACATATTCCTCTTTTATCATTCCTTAACCATAGTATGGTGTGTCAAAGCCACATATAATGGAATCGAATCTGTTTTATTTTGAAAAAACTAAAAAAGAGAAACAAACGTTATAAGAGGAATTTTAATGTTTCTTCAAGGGCAAAGGACCCTTATCGCAACAGTACAAAATGGAGGGGTTTCCTCTTCAATTTTAGCTTTATTTCGTCAAAATATGTAAATAAGTTTGGGAGATATGGCGAATAGTATGTAGTATATAGTAACAATGATTAACAATATAATATATATGTAGAATGACATATCCTATATTGTTGAATAGTTGCCTAACAACATATATATACCAAATAGGAAAGTTTTTAAAAAAAATTGAAGAAATTAGTGGTTGAAGCCATACATTTTCCAGTTACAACGAGTGTCACTTGGTCTCATCAGCCGTGAGAGGGTTAACTATTTCTTCTAAAGCAACAGGTACTACGTTCATTTTTTAGTGCAGTTTGTAGTAATTTGTGCATTAGTTTCCCATGATGCATATTTGGTGAGAGATTTGGAAAAAATATACAGGGTGATGCAAAATTCAGCTTTGTAGTACAGAAAGTAAAAATTGGTTTTCAAAATGTGAAGAAAGTGCATATATTAACGAATGCCCTGTATGTACTTCTGAATGGTACAGTAACATATTCCTCTTTTATCATTCGCTAACCACAGTATGGTGTGTCAAAGCCACATATAATGGAATCGAATCTGTTTTATTTTGAAAAAACTAAAAAAGAGAAGCAAACGTTAGAAGAGGAACTTTAACGTTTCTTCAAGGGAAAAAGACCGTTATAGCAACAGAACAAAATGGAGGGGTTTCCTCTTCAATTTTAGCTTTATTTCGTCAAAATATGTAAATAAGTTTGGGAGATATGGCGAATAGTATGTAGTATATAGTAACAATGATTAACAATATAATATGTATGTAGAATGACATATGCTATATTGTTGAATAGTTGCCTAACAACATATATATACCAAATAGGAAAGTTTTTAAAAAAATTGAAGAAATTAGTGGTTGAAGCCATACATTTTCCAGTTACAACGAGTGTCACGTGGTCTCATCAGCCGTGAGAGGGTTAACTATTTCTTCTAAAGCAACAGGTACTACGTTCATTTTTTTGTGCAGTTTGTAGTAATTTGTGCATTTATTTTCCGCTGATGATGTGTAGAACATTTAGTTAGCATATTTGGTTGAGATTTGGAAAAAATATACAGGGTGATGCAAAATTCAGCTTTGTAGTACAGAAAGTATAAATTGGTTTTCAAAATGTGAAGAAAGTGCATATATTAACGAATGCCCTGTATGTACTTCTGAATGGCACAGTAACATATTCCTCTTTTATCATTCGCTAACCACAGTATGGTGTGTCAAAGCCACATATAATGGAATCGAATCTGTTTTATTTTGAAAAAACTAAAAAACAGAAACAAACGTTAGAAGAGGAATTTTAATGTTTCTTCAAGGGCAAAGGACACTTATCGCAACCGTACAAAATGGATGGGTTTCCTCTTCAATTTGAGCTTTATTTCGTCATTATATGTAAACAACTTTTGGAGATATGGCGAATAGTATGTAGTATATAGTAACAATGGATAACAATATAATATATATGTAGAATGACATATGCTATATTGTTGAATAGTTGCCTAACAACATATATATACCAAATAGGAGAGTTTTTTTAAAAAAAATTGAAGAAATTAGTGGTTGAAGCCATATATTTTCCAGTTACAACGAGTGTCACGTGGTCTCATCTGCCGTGAGAGGGTTAACTATTTCTTCTAAAGCAATAGGTACTACGTTCAATTTTTTGTGCAGTTTGTAGTAATTTGTGCATTTATTTTCCGCTGATGATGTGTAGAACATTTAGTTAGCATATTTTGTTGAGATTTGGAAAAAAATATACAGGGTGATGCAAAATTCAGCTTTGTAGTACAGAAAGTATAAATTGGTTATCAAAATGTGAAGAAAGTGCATATATAAACGAATGCCCTGTATGTACTTCTGAATGGTACAGTAACATATTCCTCTTTTATCATTCGCTAACCACAGTATGGTGTGTCAAAGCCACATATAATGGAATCGAATCTGTTTTATTTTGAAAAAACTAAAAAAGAGAAGCAAACGTTAGAAGAGGAATTTTAACGTTTCTTCAAGGGAAAAAGACCCTTATCGCAACAGGACAAAATGGAGGTTTTTCCTCTTCAATTTGAGACTTATTTCGTTATAATATGTAAATAATTTTGGGAGATATGGCGAATAGTATGTAGTATATAGTAACAATGGATAACAATATAATATATATGTAGAATGACATATGCTATATTGTTGAATAGTTGCCTAACAACATATATATACCAAATAGGAGAGTTTTTAAAAAAATTTAAGAAATTAGTAGTTGAAGCCATACATTTTCCAGTTACAATGAGTGTCACGTGGTCTCATCAGCCGTGAGAGGGTTAACTATTTCTTCTAAAGCAACAGGTACTACGTTCATTTTTTTGTGCAGTTTGTAGTAATTTGTGCATTTATTTTCCGCTGATGATGTGTAGAACATTTAGTTAGCATATTTGGTTGAGATTTAAAAAAAATATACAGGGTGATGCAAAATTCAGCTTTGTAGTACAGAAAGTATAAATTTGTTTTCAAAATGTGAAGAAAGTGCATATATTAACGAATGCCCTGTATGTACTTCTGAATGGCACAGTAACATATTCCTCTTTTATCATTCGTTAACCACAGTATGGTGTGTCAAAGCCACATATAATGGAATCGAATCTGTTTTATTTTGAAAAAACTAAAAAACAGAAACAAACGTTATAAGAGGAATTTTAACGTTTCTTCAAGGGCAAAGGACACTTATCGCAACCGTACAAAATGGATGGGTTTCCTCTTCAATTTGAGCTTTATTTCGTCAAAATATGTAAATAACTTTGGGAGATATGGCGAATAGTATGTAGTATATAGTAACAATGGATAACAATATAATATATATGTAGAATGACATATGCTATATTGTTGAATAGTTGCCTAACAACATATATATACCAAATCGGAGAGTTTTTAAAAAAATTGAAGAAATTAGTAGTTGAAGCCATACATTTTCCAGTTACAACGAGTGTCACGTGGTCTCATCAGCCGAGAGACGGTTAACTATTTCTTCTAAAGCAACAGGTACTAGTACATTTTTTTGTGCATTTTGTAGTAATTTGTGCATTTCTTTTCCGCTGATGATGTGTAGAACATTTAGTTAGCATATTTAATTGAGATTTGGAAAAAATATACAGGGTGATGCAAAATTCAGCTTTGTAGTACAGAAAGTATAAATTGGTTCTCAAAATGTGAAGAAAGTGCATATATTAACGAATGCCCTGTATGTACTTCTGAATGGCACAGTAACATTCCTCTTTTATCATTCCTTAACCATATTATGGTGTGTCAAAGCCACATATAATGGAATCGAATCTGTTTTATTTTGAAAAAACTAAAAAAGAGAAACAAACGTTATAAGAGGAATTTTAATGTTTCTTCAAGGGCAAAGGACCCTTATCGCAACAGTACAAAATGGAGGGGTTTCCTCTTCAATTTTAGCTTTATTTCGTCAAAATATGTAAATAAGTTTGGGAGATATGGCGAATAGTATGTAGTATATAGTAACAATGATTAACAATATAATATATATGTAGAATGACATATTCTATATTGTTGAATAGTTGCCTAACAACATATATATACCAAATAGGAAAGTTTTTTAAAAAAATTGAAGAAATTAGTGTTGAAGCCATACATTTTCCAGTTACAACGAGTGTCACTTGGTCTCATCAGCCGTGAGAGGGTTAACTATTTCTTCTAAAGCAACAGGTACTACGTTCATTTTTTAGTGCAGTTTGTAGTAATTTGTGCATTAGTTTCCCATGATGATGTGTAGAACATTTAGTTAGCATATTTGGTTGAGATTTGGAAAAAATATACAGGGTGATGCAAAATTCAGCTTTGTAGTACAGAAAGTAAAAATTGGTTTTCAAAATGTGAAGAAAGTGCATATATTAACGAATGCCCTGTATGTACTTCTGAATGGTACAGTAACATATTCCTCTTTTATCATTCGCTAACCACAGTATGGTGTGTCAAAGCCACATATAATGGAATCGAATCTGTTTTATTTTGAAAAAACTAAAAAAGAGAAGCAAACGTTAGAAGAGGAACTTTAACCTTTCTTCAAGGGAAAAAGACCGTTATAGCAACAGTACAAAATGGAGGGGTTTCCTCTTCAATTTTAGCTTTATTTCGTCAAAATATGTAAATAAGTTTGGGAGATATGGCGAATAGTATGTAGTATATAGTAACAATGATTAACAATATAATATGTATGTAGAATGACATATGCTATATTGTTGAATAGTTGCCTAACAACATATATATATATAAAATAGGAAAGTTTTTAAAAAAATTGAAGGAATTAGTGGTTGAAGCCATACATTTTCCAGTTACAACGAGTGTCACGTGGTCTCATCAGCCGTGAGAGGGTTAACTATTTCTTCTAAAGCAACAGGTACTACGTTCATTTTTTTGTGCAGTTTGTAGTAATTTGTGCATTTATTTTCCGCTGATGATGTGTAGAACATTTAGTTAGCATATTTGGTTGAGATTTGGAAAAAATATACAGGGTGATGCAAAATTCAGCTTTGTAGTACAGAAAGTATAAATTGGTTTTCAAAATGTGAAGAAAGTGCATATATTAACGAATGCCCTGTATGTACTTCTGAATGGCACAGTAACATATTCCTCTTTTATCATTCGCTAACCACAGTATGGTGTGTCAAAGCCACATATAATGGAATCGAATCTGTTTTATTTTGAAAAAACTAAAAAACAGAAACAAACGTTAGAAGAGGAATTTTAATGTTTCTTCAAGGGCAAAGGACACTTATCGCAACCGTACAAAATGGATGGGTTTCCTCTTCAATTTGAGCTTTATTTCGTCATTATATGTAAATAACTTTTGGAGATATGGCGAATAGTATGTAGTATATAGTAACAATGGATAACAATATAATATATATGTAGAATGACATATGCTATATTGTTGAATAGTTGCCTAACAACATATATATACCAAATAGGAGAGTTTTTTTAAAAAAAATTGAAGAAATTAGTGGTTGAAGCCATATATTTTCCAGTTACAACGAGTGTCACGTGGTCTCATCTGCCGTGAGAGGGTTAACTATTTCTTCTAAAGCAATAGGTACTACGTTCAATTTTTTTGTGCAGTTTGTAGTAATTTGTGCATTTATTTTCCGCTGATGATGTGTAGAACATTTAGTTAGCATATTTGGTTGAGATTTGGAAAAAAATATACAGGGTGATGCAAAATTCAGCTTTGTAGTACAGAAAGTATAAATTGGTTTTCAAAATGTGAAGAAAGTGCATATATTAACGAATGCCCTGTATGTACTTCTGAATGGTACAGTAACATATTCCTCTTTTATCATTCGCTAACCACAGTATGGTGTGTCAAAGCCACATAATAAGGAATCGAATCTGTTTTATTTTGAAAAAACTAAAAAAGAGAAGCAAACGTTAGAAAAGGAATTTTAACGTTTCTTCAAGGGAAAAAGACCCTTATCGCAACAGGACAAAATGGAGGTTTTTCCTCTTCAATTTGAGACTTATTTCGTTATAATATGTAAATAATTTTGGGAGATATGGCGAATAGTATGTAGTATATAGTAACAATGGATAACAATATAATATATATGTAGAATGACATATGCTATATTGTTGAATAGTTGCCTAACAACATATATATACCAAATAGGAGAGTTTTTTAAAAAAAATTGAAGAAATTAGTGGTTGAAGCCATACATTTTCCAGTTACAACGAGTGTCACGTGGTCTCATCAGCCGTGAGAGGGTTAACTATTTCTTCTAAAGCAACAGGTACTACGTTCATTTTTTAGTGCAGTTTGTAGTAATTTGTGCATTAGTTTCCCATGATGATGTGTAGAACATTTAGTTAGCATATTTGGTTGAGATTTGGAAAAAATATACAGGGTGATGCAAAATTCAGCTTTGTAGTACAGAAAGTAAAAATTGGTTTTCAAAATGTGAAGAAAGTGCATATATTAACGAATGCCCTGTATGTACTTCTGAATGGCACAGTAACATATTCCTCTTTTATCATTCGCTAACCACAGTATTGTGTGTCAAAGCCACATATAATGGAATCGAATCTGTTTTATTTTGAAAAAACTAAAAAAGAGAAGCAAACATTAGAAGAGGAATTTTAACGTTTCTTCAAGGGCAAAGGACACTTATCGCAACCGTACAAAATGGATGGGTTTCCTCTTCAATTTGAGCTTTAATTCGTCAAAATATGTAAATAACTTTGGGAGATATGGCGAATAGTATGTAGTATATAGTAACAATGGATAAGAATATAATATATATGTAGAATGACATATGCTATATTGTTGAATAGTTGCCTAACAACATATATATACCAAATAGGAGAGTTTTTTAAAAAAAATTGAAGAAATTAGTGGTTGAAGCCATACATTTTCCAGTTACAACGAGTGTCACGTGGTCTCATCAGCCGTGAGAGGGTTAACTATTTCTTCTAAAGCAACAGGTACTACGTTCATTTTTTAGTGCAGTTTGTAGTAATTTGTGCATTAGTTTCCCATGATGATGTGTAGAACATTTAGTTAGCATATTTGGTTGAGATTTGGAAAAAATATACAGGGTGATGCAAAATTCAGCTTTGTAGTACAGAAAGTAAAAATTGGTTTTCAAAATGTGAAGAAAGTGCATATATTAACGAATGCCCTGTATGTACTTCTGAATGGCACAGTAACATATTCCTCTTTTATCATTCCTTAACCATAGTATGGTGTGTCAAAGCCACATATAATGGAATCGAATCTGTTTTATTTTGAAAAAACTAAAAAAGAGAAACAAACGTTATAAGAGGAATTTTAATGTTTCTTCAAGGGCAAAGGACCCTTATCGCAACAGTACAAAATGGAGGGGTTTCCTCTTCAATTTTAGCTTTATTTCGTCAAAATATGTAAATAAGTTTGGGAGATATGGCGAATAGTATGTAGTATATAGTAACAATGATTAACAATATAATATATATGTAGAATGACATATCCTATATTGTTGAATAGTTGCCTAACAACATATATATACCAAATAGGAAAGTTTTTAAAAAAAATTGAAGAAATTAGTGGTTGAAGCCATACATTTTCCAGTTACAACGAGTGTCACTTGGTCTCATCAGCCGTGAGAGGGTTAACTATTTCTTCTAAAGCAACAGGTACTACGTTCATTTTTTAGTGCAGTTTGTAGTAATTTGTGCATTAGTTTCCCATGATGCATATTTGGTGAGAGATTTGGAAAAAATATACAGGGTGATGCAAAATTCAGCTTTGTAGTACAGAAAGTAAAAATTGGTTTTCAAAATGTGAAGAAAGTGCATATATTAACGAATGCCCTGTATGTACTTCTGAATGGTACAGTAACATATTCCTCTTTTATCATTCGCTAACCACAGTATGGTGTGTCAAAGCCACATATAATGGAATCGAATCTGTTTTATTTTGAAAAAACTAAAAAAGAGAAGCAAACGTTAGAAGAGGAACTTTAACGTTTCTTCAAGGGAAAAAGACCGTTATAGCAACAGAACAAAATGGAGGGGTTTCCTCTTCAATTTTAGCTTTATTTCGTCAAAATATGTAAATAAGTTTGGGAGATATGGCGAATAGTATGTAGTATATAGTAACAATGATTAACAATATAATATGTATGTAGAATGACATATGCTATATTGTTGAATAGTTGCCTAACAACATATATATACCAAATAGGAAAGTTTTTAAAAAAATTGAAGAAATTAGTGGTTGAAGCCATACATTTTCCAGTTACAACGAGTGTCACGTGGTCTCATCAGCCGTGAGAGGGTTAACTATTTCTTCTAAAGCAACAGGTACTACGTTCATTTTTTTGTGCAGTTTGTAGTAATTTGTGCATTTATTTTCCGCTGATGATGTGTAGAACATTTAGTTAGCATATTTGGTTGAGATTTGGAAAAAATATACAGGGTGATGCAAAATTCAGCTTTGTAGTACAGAAAGTATAAATTGGTTTTCAAAATGTGAAGAAAGTGCATATATTAACGAATGCCCTGTATGTACTTCTGAATGGCACAGTAACATATTCCTCTTTTATCATTCGCTAACCACAGTATGGTGTGTCAAAGCCACATATAATGGAATCGAATCTGTTTTATTTTGAAAAAACTAAAAAACAGAAACAAACGTTAGAAGAGGAATTTTAATGTTTCTTCAAGGGCAAAGGACACTTATCGCAACCGTACAAAATGGATGGGTTTCCTCTTCAATTTGAGCTTTATTTCGTCATTATATGTAAACAACTTTTGGAGATATGGCGAATAGTATGTAGTATATAGTAACAATGGATAACAATATAATATATATGTAGAATGACATATGCTATATTGTTGAATAGTTGCCTAACAACATATATATACCAAATAGGAGAGTTTTTTTAAAAAAAATTGAAGAAATTAGTGGTTGAAGCCATATATTTTCCAGTTACAACGAGTGTCACGTGGTCTCATCTGCCGTGAGAGGGTTAACTATTTCTTCTAAAGCAATAGGTACTACGTTCAATTTTTTGTGCAGTTTGTAGTAATTTGTGCATTTATTTTCCGCTGATGATGTGTAGAACATTTAGTTAGCATATTTGGTTGAGATTTAAAAAAAATATACAGGGTGATGCAAAATTCAGCTTTGTAGTACAGAAAGTATAAATTTGTTTTCAAAATGTGAAGAAAGTGCATATATTAACGAATGCCCTGTATGTACTTCTGAATGGCACAGTAACATATTCCTCTTTTATCATTCGTTAACCACAGTATGGTGTGTCAAAGCCACATATAATGGAATCGAATCTGTTTTATTTTGAAAAAACTAAAAAACAGAAACAAACGTTATAAGAGGAATTTTAACGTTTCTTCAAGGGCAAAGGACACTTATCGCAACCGTACAAAATGGATGGGTTTCCTCTTCAATTTGAGCTTTATTTCGTCAAAATATGTAAATAACTTTGGGAGATATGGCGAATAGTATGTAGTATATAGTAACAATGGATAACAATATAATATATATGTAGAATGACATATGCTATATTGTTGAATAGTTGCCTAACAACATATATATACCAAATCGGAGAGTTTTTAAAAAAATTGAAGAAATTAGTAGTTGAAGCCATACATTTTCCAGTTACAACGAGTGTCACGTGGTCTCATCAGCCGAGAGACGGTTAACTATTTCTTCTAAAGCAACAGGTACTAGTACATTTTTTTGTGCATTTTGTAGTAATTTGTGCATTTCTTTTCCGCTGATGATGTGTAGAACATTTAGTTAGCATATTTAATTGAGATTTGGAAAAAATATACAGGGTGATGCAAAATTCAGCTTTGTAGTACAGAAAGTATAAATTGGTTCTCAAAATGTGAAGAAAGTGCATATATTAACGAATGCCCTGTATGTACATCTGAATGGCACAGTAACATTCCTCTTTTATCATTCCTTAACCATAGTATGGTGTGTCAAAGCCACATATAATGGAATCGAATCTGTTTTATTTTGAAAAAACTAAAAAAGAGAAACAAACGTTATAAGAGGAATTTTAATGTTTCTTCAAGGGCAAAGGACCCTTATCGCAACAGTACAAAATGGAGGGGTTTCCTCTTCAATTTTAGCTTTATTTCGTCAAAATATGTAAATAAGTTTGGGAGATATGGCGAATAGTATGTAGTATATAGTAACAATGATTAACAATATAATATATATGTAGAATGACATATTCTATATTGTTGAATAGTTGCCTAACAACATATATATACCAAATAGGAAAGTTTTTTAAAAAAATTGAAGAAATTAGTGGTTGAAGCCATACATTTTCCAGTTACAACGAGTGTCACTTGGTCTCATCAGCCGTGAGAGGGTTAACTATTTCTTCTAAAGCAACAGGTACTACGTTCATTTTTTAGTGCAGTTTGTAGTAATTTGTGCATTAGTTTCCCATGATGATGTGTAGAACATTTAGTTAGCATATTTGGTTGAGATTTGGAAAAAATATACAGGGTGATGCAAAATTCAGCTTTGTAGTACAGAAAGTAAAAATTGGTTTTCAAAATGTGAAGAAAGTGCATATATTAACGAATGCCCTGTATGTACTTCTGAATGGTACAGTAACATATTCCTCTTTTATCATTCGCTAACCACAGTATGGTGTGTCAAAGCCACATATAATGGAATCGAATCTGTTTTATTTTGAAAAAACTAAAAAAGAGAAGCAAACGTTAGAAGAGGAACTTTAACCTTTCTTCAAGGGAAAAAGACCGTTATAGCAACAGTACAAAATGGAGGGGTTTCCTCTTCAATTTTAGCTTTATTTCGTCAAAATATGTAAATAAGTTTGGGAGATATGGCGAATAGTATGTAGTATATAGTAACAATGATTAACAATATAATATGTATGTAGAATGACATATGCTATATTGTTGAATAGTTGCCTAACAACATATATATATATAAAATAGGAAAGTTTTTAAAAAAATTGAAGGAATTAGTGGTTGAAGCCATACATTTTCCAGTTACAACGAGTGTCACGTGGTCTCATCAGCCGTGAGAGGGTTAACTATTTCTTCTAAAGCAACAGGTACTACGTTCATTTTTTTGTGCAGTTTGTAGTAATTTGTGCATTTATTTTCCGCTGATGATGTGTAGAACATTTAGTTAGCATATTTGGTTGAGATTTGGAAAAAATATACAGGGTGATGCAAAATTCAGCTTTGTAGTACAGAAAGTATAAATTGGTTTTCAAAATGTGAAGAAAGTGCATA
>NW_027658024.1:0-15010 GCF_964235325.1 Thermobia domestica
ATAAACTTTCAAGCAACTTATTCTGGTCAAAATGTTTTTTCAATGTTCCCGAAGAATTGCTCGAAATTCAAATATTGATCTTTCTTTCGATATAGATATTTTTGAAAAGTAAATTATCGTTCAACACTATAATTACTAGATAATACCACAATGTTCCATATTTCATGTTTTGCAATGAAGTTTTACCACAAGATTTTAAAGATATTTTTAACGGGCATATTCTGTAGATATAATACTTATATCACTTCTTCATAAACTAAACTACCAAATTAATTCAAAATAACTAATATTTCTGCACAGTCGTTTTCTTTTCTAAAACATGCTTGTTAACAGATGTGCTTCTCTTTTCATTATAACGATTTCCTGTTAATTTCTTAGACTTTTCTCACTCTGCTATCTGTAATTCTTAACTGTAATTTCTAGATCTCTAACAAAAATAATGTGTAAATTCCACTTAAAGAATTTATCGTATAAATTACGAAGACGTGCATAAATTTCTACATTAGTGAAATTCAAATTTCTTTGTGGAAATCGTATTCTCTTGCGTTTCACCCCCCCCCCCCTAAAAATAGGCTTTTCTAATTTTAGAAAAAGCAAAACAGGTTTTTGAAAATTCGTATCGCTTTATTTTCTTTTTGTCATAAACTGGTTTCGATCTTTAAAAAGCTGGTTTCGGTTTTCTATCAAAACCGGTTTTGGTTTTTTATCAAATGAGTTTCATTGGAAAATAGAACCAGTTTTTGGTGAACCAGATGATGGTTTCCCCTGTTTCCAGTTTCTCTAGAAACTGTTTTCCGGTTTTATAGGAAAAAAGGGATTTAGGATTTAGATTTCGGCATCTAAAGCCATTTAGCCCGTCACGATTGAGGGGAAACTGAACGAAGAAAGGATTGGGAAAGGAAGGAAGCGCCTGGGACCTATAAGTTAGGTACCACCCCCGGCATTTGCTTGGTGTGAATAAGGTAAACCCAGGAAAACCTCATTCAGGGTGGCTGGCCTGAAAAAACGTTCCAAACTTTTTCGACCGAGTGCCTCCACCGGGAATCGAACCCGGGACCGCTCGCACTGAAGGCGAGAGAGTTAGCAACTACGCTACGCGGGGGCCCTTATAGGAAAAAAAAAGATTTACCCATCCCTTGCACCAACGACTACGCTAGAGGGGCCGAAGGAGAAGGACCCCAGTCGATCAACCCTCTGACTGCCCCCAGAGTCAAATAATACAAATCTATTATTTTAGGTATACACAAAAATAGCTGCCCCTCAAAAAATGTTGCTCCCTTCCGGCTGCCCCTAAAAGTTAATGCTGACGTCATCACTGACTAGTAGCCTCATGTCCTCTATACTCTTCTTTCGTTTGGAGGGGGCAAGGTGGCTCAGTAGTTGAGAGCTTACCTCTGCTGCGTAAGGTCCCTGTTTCGACCTCCGGCTAAGTAAGTTTGTGGTGGACAACATTCTGCCCGTGGGTTTTCTCGGGGTATTCCAGTTTCCTTCCACTTTCTCATTCCACCAATTCTTACATTATCATTCATTTGCTTTAATCATCGTCTTCCTTAACATAAAGGGCATAATCGTAGGACGTTAAACTCAAAGATTTCATGTTTTCTTCTTTCGTTTGGAGCATGCCCTACTTGGAACAATTAAAAATAAAAGTTACCACCAGAATTAATTTATTATCGAAAATTACAATTTTTAGACTAATTATGTTCTAACGCCCCCTTAACTTTCAATTTCTTGGCACGTGCCCGCAAACTGTGTACAGATTTATAATATGCCAGCAGTCTTATATAAGAATATGTCTACACTCTAATATGCCATAAATGATATGACTCAAAACCTTATATGCCAGTGAAATCATTACTCTTGAGCAAAACATTGAAAAATTTGTGCTAGCTAACACTACAAGCTAGTTTTGCATTACAATTGAATCGTTGAGTTCGAGAACTGTCATATTTCTGCGGTCCAAAAATGAAAACAGTCCTATATGTCAGATATATATTGACTAATTTAGTTTTGTTGGTCGATCCTCTCAAATTAGCTTCGATGGAGATGACCGGTTTTCGAACTCAACGATTCAAGTGCGTACTAACAAACTACATTTTTAAAAGGTGTTTCTGTACCCACAGAGAACTGACAGGTTTTCTGCCTGTATTAATAAGGTTCTTAAGTATTGCTCTTCTCTTCTGATTTAACAGAGATTATTAATTAAAATGTCCCCGTATTCTTGTTCTGCACCATACTTACTAACGATTTATTGCTTTGGTAGCTCTTTTTGCTGGTCTAATGGTCAGCATATGTGACTTTGCTGCTCTAGGTCCCGGGCTCAATTATGGGTGGGACAGCTAGGTCACACGTCTACAGGCCCGCAACTAAACGGAGACCAGTGGGGCCTGGTCCCCCTAAACTTTTCGTGGCCCCTCCAGACCTCAATGCAAACTGCTATTATTAATACAAAAATCACAATTTAGATATTTGTAAGAGAATTTTTAATGACTTGGCCCTCATCTTATTCATGGTCCCCCAAACTTCTGTGTCTGGTTGCGTGCCTGCACGTCTATCCTTACAACTCTGCAGCAAAGCGAATAAGGTAATGAATTTATATATATATATATATATATATATATATATATATATATATATATATATATATATATATATATATATATATATATATAGTATGGTGCTAAATTCGTTGTACAAAAGCAAAGGGGTGATTCCTGAGAGTAAAACAAACAAAAAAGTTCAAATAAACATAGGGCGAAAACCGCGTCGTTTATGTGTTATAGGCTGCCGAAAGCGTGGGAAAACAAATTTAGACTTAACCCTTTATTTACTGACGGTACTTTTAAGTACATGCAGAAAGAAAACGTTATAGAAAATCATTCGTACGTTGTGTTCGAACGGTACTTCTTGGTAACGCTTCACTCTGGTTTGCAAAACGACCAACAGCTGGCTGCACGATGTAGAGGAAATATTTTCCCCACCAAAGCCATTTTGTTTCAGCAATTCAGAAAGGATGCCACGAAGTTTTCGCTACTAAGGATTTGAAAGGTCCTGGAGAGTTAACTGAAACAGATAGGTGCTCAGATATTTTTTATTTATATCAACGTACTCGGTATTCATGTATTCATTGTTTAGTTTCGGAATCTTTTGATTGTTGTGTGCGAGAAAGCCAATTGTTGTTTCTTGCCTTTGAAGTACCGTCCGGGCTGGAAAGATAGATCATTGGCTCATTTTACTTGTTTTTGTTATTTTTATGGGAGAATTGAGTAAACTTCACCATGTAATGTGAAATGTGTTTGCAACTTCTTTGAATGAATGAAGCATAGATTTATCTGACTCAGATGCAAGCAGTGGCGTATGTGGACAGGGGTTTAGGGGGCATTCACCATGAAATTTTTTATATAACATAATGTATATTTGGAAATAATCTGAAAAATGAATACCGTAATCAAGTCAAAGTAAATAGGGAATGTTCGGGAAAGCATCTGATGATCAATCTTCCCATGCTGGTCGCGCCAATAATGCACACACTAATACATTCAGATGTTTCATTGGTGCGACCAGCAAGGGACCCATGGGGAGAGTTTCGGATTCAATCTGATGAGCAATCACACTTCCGGTTGTGCTAGTAAATTTGTAAGTTTCTACTAGATTCCTCAGTAACAGTAGTGTAAATAAAATGAACATACGGCGCAACAGCGTGTTAGGACCAGCAGGGGCGTACGCAGGGGGTGGGTCCTGGGGGTCCGGACCCCCCCGAAATCCCGACTTTTTTGTAAATGTAGTCTACTTTTAGGGGCAATTTTAAAAATTTTCATATAATTTAGACTCAAATTGTATTTGGATCCACCGAAACGCTTTAGACCCCTCCAGAAATAAATTCCTGCGTACGTCCCTGAGGACCAGGGCCAGCTAAGCGGCTTGTCTGCGGGGTGCACGTAGTCAGTGTGCTATTCCCAGCCGCTTTGAGTAACCTTCTCGACTGGTTTGATTCCGGTTTCGTCGGCACTCATTTTCAGAGGATGAGTGAACCTCTGGGATAGTGCTCTCAACGGGTCGGGTCAAGGTCCAACGCAACCCGACCTGGGACCCAACTAGCTCTAACTTGACCCGACAAGTGACTCGAGCTTCTCTGACCTGATCCGACCCGTTTGAGAGCACTACCCTAGGACTTAAGGCCTGAGGTGAACGGTTCCTCTACTACACCCACCGGAAATTGAACCGTAGTCGATGGATTGGCAGTCGGCCACCCTACCGACTGAGCTACAGGCTAGGCACATTTGAGTAAATAGGGCTCTAAAATTAACTTATTTGTACGATATTTATGTAATTCTCCTACGATACTATAATTTTTTTAGATGGCTGAACATAGACGCCTGCTCCCCTCGGACGAAATCCTTTTGCTTGGAAGAGATGGACGACAATGTTGTAACGCCTGAGGTTTCAAGCGACGAAAACAATGAAAATCCGAGTTCTGGTCAACAGGCAAGTTCTTGTTCCAGAGAATCGCCATTACCTGAAGATATGGAACCAGAAGTTGCTGTTCAAGATGAAGAAAGTTCGCTTCCATCGAATATTCCAATTGCAAGAAAATGGCGGAAGAAGGATGCAAGCACAACTATCCCGATTTTCACACTAAAGAAAGGTCCCATTACAGAAATATTCTATTCATTGGATACCGCTACTGATTATTTCCTGACATTTTTTGAAAATAATATCATTAATAATAATATCATTATTATACAATGGTCTGCCAATCCAATTTGTATTCCGTGCAAAAACAAAGGAAGATACAGCCAATAAGCGTGGAAGAGATTATGAGTTTCTCTTTGGGTACCACAGACTTCCGAAAATCAAAGACTATTGGTGCAGTGATATAGATTTATGCGTTCCAATCGTGCCAAAATAGTCTAGGCTCAATAGAAATAGATCGAAATTAGTATTAATATGTATACTAATTTCGACGTTATTCCTGTTGGTACTTAGGCTACCTTGTATTCAACTGTGGTTATAGTGTTGCCAAAATGTCTTGAGCCGTGGCAAAAATGAGAACTAAAGCTCACCCTCGACACACTCACGCGTTGAGCTAATAAGTGTTCAGCTGTTGCTAAACGGGGGAGAATTAGCGAAAGGGAGTGGAATTTCTTCAGTCAACAGCAGCGCTCGGAACAGAAGACTAGGTGTCAATTCAATGTGGTATATCTATAGTAAATGTCTACATTTATTTCTGAGTGATAATAAAGGTCAGTTGTTCACTTACAATGTCATATTTTATTTTAAAAAATCACAAAACAAAGAGTTCAAACATTTTCTTGTATACTGTGCATTTTGTGAAAAATGACATTTCTGACCTGACGGTACTTTTGAGTCAAAGGGACCGCCAAAAATTCAGGAAATATTTTTTTTCAATTGTTGCGCAAAAATATTTTATTTTACTCCAATTCAAGCAAAAAGCACTAAGGAGATCATGTCTAGCTTCATTGGTTCATAATGTCGTAAATAAAGGGTTAAATATTTCACTAACTATTGAGCGTAGATGTGATACGGCATGATATTGTCAAAGGATCCTAATCTGCTCTATCTAAATAAATAAATAATAATAAATGAAGCGAACAGAAATCTTGGGTTTATTCTAAGAATTAGTAGGGAGTTTCGTAAACCTGCCACACTTCATAAACTGTATCAAACTTACGTTCGATCCAAACTCGAATACGCGACGCTTGTATGGAACCCAGATACAAAAATTAACTCACTAAAAATAGAAAAAATCCAGTCCAAATTTCTTAGATATCTTGTATATAAGGAAACAAACATTTTCCCAAGAACTGAAAACACTAATTCATTAAATAGGAACTTTGAAACTCTAACCCTCAAACAAAGAAGAACGTTATCTGATATGATATTTTTGTACAAGGTACTTAATAATAAATTAGACTGCAACGAATTGCTTTCGAGCTTTCAAATAAACGTTCCAGGTAGGAAAACACGTCCAGAAAACTATAACTTCTTTTATTGTGCAAAAGCAAGGACTAATATCCTAAATAAGTCGCCAACATGGAGGATTAGTGCAACCTACAATAGACTCTTAAAAATTACAAATAATATAGATATTTACGCTTATTGCCTCACAAGGTTTAAAAGGGAAATTGTAAATATATTATTTCATGAAAGATGAACACTGTAATTGGGTATAATACCTGTTGTGTTCTGTTTCAATAAATAAATAAATAAATTTGCAATTTTCAGATTTGTGTAGTGGCGGCACAAGGGATTCCCCAAAGGACGTTAAGGATTCCCTGACATTTTATGACGTAAATTTAGTGGACAAGAGCATGTAAAAGACGTCTCATTGCCTAGAAATAATACTACGTGGCAGATCAGTATTCATACACGCAGATTAAAAGATGGCGGATGAGGTAATAATCACTGTGAGTGGTTGCATACCTCCTCAAAAAGTACTAGTAAAAACGTTGTACAAGAATTCACTGGAAACTTCACGTGGCTACAATGTGAAAAATACGTACAACACAAGCCGATAGGTAACAGAAGATAAAGAAATTCCGATTGCTGATCTGCTCATATTAATGATATCAAAACCAGGCCCTATCCAAGGGGATCTATGGGGGCAGGGCCCCCCTAAATTTTTGCTGGCTCCTCCTAAAATGTTTACGGTAGGCTTACAAGTGAACTATAATATGGTCATAAATTATAATGTGATTGGATCGGGCCCCCCAAGCTTCGACCGCCCCCCTAAATTTTTGGGCTGACTACGGGCCTGATCGCAACCTTTTTGAAAACGCTTCCAATTTTACTACTACAGGAATTGAACAAGAGCTATTATTAAAAGACAACTAAAGAACTCGTAATAATAATAATAATAATAATAATAATAATAATAATAATAATAATAATAATAATAATAATAATAATAATAATAATACACATGACTGTTTGAGCACATTTGTTTTGATCAGTATATCACATATCAGTATATCACTACCATACGTTCTTTTTTTAAAAAATTAAATTTCTAAAGTGACTGACGTGAGACAAAGCATTCGTTCCACTTGCGATATTTGTTGTAACAGAGGCTGATATTTCTTGTCCCAAATCGTATAACGGGACTGCATACCGAAGAAAATTGTAGGGAACAAAGTACAGAGAAGAGTCTTTGTTAAAATTAAAAGAGGATGGTTGTCAGAACTATCACCACAAAACGAATTCAAAGTTTCGACCCGCCACTTCAATGCAAAGGTTACAGCAGCGGTGAAAGGACCGGCTTACGCGTTGATACACTCCTGGTGTCAGGGCCGCAACTAGGGGGGGGCAGAGGGGGCACGTGCCCCGGGCGCGTGGTTGGAGGGGGCGCCGGAAAGAAGATATATCAATTGTTTTAAAAATCGCACCCTTTCCCTTGAGGAACTTATTCTAGAGGTTAAAAGAAATCAAGAGTTTACTTGGCCTTTTCCATTGGACCTCTTTTCGTTGATTATATATATATATATATATATATATATATATATATATATATATATATATATATATATATATATATATATATAGAGAGAGAGAGAGAGAGAGAGAGAGAGAGAGAGAGAGTCTCATCTAAATAGGTGTAATGTCATACATTAAAAACCTAATATTGCATGCATTTGTTCCCTTGGGCGACCACAGAGAATCCGCCCCCCTTTCCTTTTCCTACCACAAGGAGCTGTTTGTTTGTATAATTCCATTGAGAACAGCTCTGAAGTTTAAAACGCTGTTATCAATAGGGGCGGGGGTGAAAAGTTCCCGATTTTTGTTGCTTGCTGGTGGTTGAAGAGTTTAGCTCAGATGCGCCCCCTGTAATGTTACGTAATTGCTGTAATGTTTTTAAACTAGAGGGCAGTTTTGTGGCGGAAAAGATAATTTACACGCCTCGGTGTATTTAATTGTTTCTTGTACGCCTGCCAAGAGATTTTGCGAGTGAAGGCTGTATGAAGCTTTATCTATTAGTTTTGCTTGAGAGCTTTTCGAGGCATTTTGAATTGTTATCTATCAATCCAACTTATGCTTTATTATGCTTTATTGTTAATTTCAATCATTTTTTTACATTAATCGTATATAATGTATAATATTTACTATACATTAAATAATCTAAATATCTTGATCTATTTATTAATATTTTATGAAGCAATTTCTTTCATATTTAATGAACTTTCTAGTTAATGCACTGTAAAGAGAGATGCTTTGCTCGAATCAGTTTTTTCTATCACTTGTGTGCACCTTAGAGGTGCATATATACAGAAAGAGAAAGTATACAGAAAGGTGCCCAAAAGGTACAGAAAGTGCTCAAGTTCGAGAGGTACACATAACAATATAGTGTGGAGTTCTTGTGTGCTTCATTGTTGATGGAAAGTTTTCTTCTTTTCTCCACATCAAAGGATTACACCGAAAAATTTACAGAAATAAAAATAAGCTTTTCATTGTTGCATTGTTATGTTCTCAATGATTTTGGATCGTAAATATTGGTTTTAAAAACATTTCTCATCAGAATTGGCATTTTGCAAACTCATTGACCATCTGATCAACACTCAAACTATAATGAAAAAACTTTGACGCTTTGGAAAACTCGTGACATCAATAGTCGCGCGGGCTACAGATGTAGCCCATGAAACTTTCAAGCAGAATAACAATGAGATCCTTTCGATTTTACGTTTGACCACACCCTAAACACGCAGAATGATAGTTGATAGAAAGGTACACAGACACCCTTTGAGTTATTATCTCGAATTACTTTGCGGCAAGGAAAATAAAAACGCTGGGCTACAATGGTAGCCCGCGCGCGTATTGGAGGGTTAAAGTACTTAAAAATCGATATAACTGGTTTCATTAAGAATGTTATTTACAGTTGCAATCCAATAAGTGATACTTTTCGACTAAACCTTGGGGGGGGGGGGGGCGCCGAATTGTGTGTTTGCCCCGGGTGACAGAAACCCTAGTTGCGGGCCTGCCTGGTGTTTCCCTAATGCTCCAGGTAGCACCAAAAATTCGAGAAAGCAAATCCTACTCTGATTTACAGGCGTCGTATAGACTAGTTGTTTCATATGGCCCCAGAAAAAGAAATCTAAGGGGTTAAGATCTGGTGAGCGAAGTGGCCAAGACATTGTTCGGAAAGAATGCGTTGAGAAAATTTCGCATCTCGGCAGCAAAATGTGCTTTAGCACCGTCGTGCATAAAAAACATGTTTCGACGAACAGCCAGTGGCACAATCTCTAATAGTTCAGGCAGAACCTCTTTCAAAAATATGCGATACTCCCACCTGGTCAAGCCTTGTGGTAGTAGGTACGATCAGATGACATAATTATCAACGGTTCCTGCCCAAACATTCACAGAACACCGTTCCTGATGGGCAAGAGTTGACGTTCCGTGTGGGTTTGTCTCAGATCACAAATGTTGATTGTGAGTATTGAACACTGCATCACGGGAAAACATAGCTCCATCTGTGGGGAGAACACGAGACATGAAGCGAGGTGTATTAGCATGCCGTTCGCGTGGCCACTGGACAAACTGATTAACGTGGAACCCGAATCACATGACTTCCCGCCGGGAATCGAACCCGGGTCCTCCATGCAAAAGTCGCATACGCTAACATCGCTTAGCTACGAAGGGACTGGAAAAGATATTGGGGAGAATGACAGACGAGTATGTACATTACGAAACACAAATAAACTAAACGGCAGTAGCATTAGTAACGGATCGTCATTAAAAGCAATGTGATGTCATTAATATGAGCAGATCAGCAATCGGAATTTCTTTATCTTCTGTTACCTATCGGCTTGTGTTGTACATATTTTTACATTGTAGCCACGTGACGTTTCCAGTGAATTCTTGTACAACGTTTTTACTAGTACTTTTTGAGGAGATATGCAACCACGCACAGTGATTACCGCCATCTTTTAATCTGCGTGTATGAATACTGATCTGCCACGTAGTATTATTTCTAGGCAATGAGACGTCTTTTACATGATCTTGTCCATTCAATTTACGTCATAAAATGTCAGGGAATCCTTAACGTCCTTTGGGAAATCTCTTGCACCGCCATTGCACAAATCTGAAAGCTGCACATTTGGATAGAGCAGGTTAGGATCCTTTGATGATATCATGCCGCATCACGTCTACGCTCAATAGTTAGTGAAATATTTAAGTTTGAAGTTCGTTTTCCCACGCTTTCGGCAGCCTATAGCACTTAAATGACGCGGTTTTCGCTCTATGTTTATTAGAATTTTTTTTGTTTGTTTTACTCTCAGATATCACCCCTGTGCTTTTGTAAAACGAATTTAGCGCCATACTGTATATTTACAAAATTCTAAACGAATCACTTTCTTAGACATTGTTCTTATATAAATAAGAAATACGTAAACTATACAGCTGATTTGCACTGGTGTGTGAAGAGCTTTGTAAATAGTTATGTTTTTCATCCATTTTGCAAAATTGTCCGAGCAAATCCAATAAGTTTCTGGTATCATGAAATTTGTACAATATAAAAATATTTTATGAAAAACAAACAAACAAACAAACAAACAAAAAAAGAACAACGCAGTTTGTTGAATATAATACCTAGATACAATTTCCCTTTTCTTTCTATAGTTCATAACGTATGCAACGACGTTCTAAGAAGTAGCAAAAAATCATTAACAAAACATCGATATCTTAAATACGATAAAGGTGGCGGGGGATTTTTGGTGCGTTATTCTTGGTTGCATGGCTACAGCAGACGATATGTTTATTTGGTATTTCTATTTTCGACCATAATCAGTAATCACTGGTACTAATAAAAACTTAGCCCTCAAAAGCCAGAACCGTAACTAGGGTTTGTGAAAGACCGGACAAATACGATATTCAGTGCCCCTCTAACAGCGCGCCCGGGACACATACTCCACTTGCTCCCTCCTCCTCGCGGCCCTGGGAAGAGTGCCCAATATTTTTAGTCTTAGTTTCATTTTCTTCCTCTTATCATACCTATCGAGAAAGTTGGGCAAAATTAGGAAGCTAGTAGTTTTCTGGCAACATGCTATACAAGCCAATTATAAAACTATAGGAATAAAAATGGATGCGACACACTCTATAATATTTCGGCTATTATATATTGGAATTCGAATTTTAATTTTGTAAACTGATTTCTTCTAATAAGATATTTTATAAGACACGTGTTGCTTCACCGTTTTGTCCAACCAGTATCATAAACTAACTAACTCTGTCGCCTATGGAACCCGGAGGTTCAACGCCGCGTTCACAAAAGCTCTCCACTGACTTCTATCCTTCGCTAACTACATCCAGTTTCTACTTTGTATTCCAATCTCTGCGAGATCCATCTTAATATTGTCCTCCCATCTGCGCCTAGGTCTTCCTAATGGTCGTTTTCCGATTGGTCTTCCAGTCAAGACTTTGAAAGCGTTTCTACTTTCTTCCATTCTAGCTACATGATCTGCCCATCTAAGCCTCCCAGACTTGACGACCCTAACAATGTTGGGTAAACCGTATAAATTATGTAGTTCTTTGTTATGAAGTTTCCGCCATTCCCCCCAAGGTGACCAGATCTTTTACTTTCAAAAACGGGACGCATACGAATCGGCGACGGAGAGGGGTTGACTTCTACATTGCATTTTGGGATTCAGCAGTGTTTTCAATTTACAAAATACACAAGTAAAAATGATAACACAGCGTTTCTAACTTAAGTACTACCCAAGAATACTTAAACTACTTCAACACTCAGAATACCCACTCAATCCCCATTTGAACCACAGAACACTCAATTCTCATTTGAATATTCAGAAGTTCTAGGCACGGCTGAACCTTCCCAATGAGTGTTGGTACGGAAAAGTGTAGAATTAACATTGACCATTTATATTTTGAATAATAATTACGGGACACCTGGGTCATGTTTGTTTAAAAACGGGACATTTAGGCGTCCCGTTTGAGAATCAGAAAAAACGGGACAACGGTTGAAAATAAGGGACTGTCCCGGCTAAAACGGGACGTCTGGTCACCTTGCCATTCCTGTTCCTCTTGGGTCCGAATATTCGTCTCAGGATTTTGTTCTCAAATCCAGTATCATAAAACGGACAGAAATCAATAGCAAGAACACAAGAGAATTACATGTTCAGGATCATATTCAATATTTACAGGCGAAGCTTTGGCGAACATACATTAATGGTGGAAAAGAGACAAACTAATCATGTTTAGCGCTGCTCGCTTGTTTTACGGCTTCACCGAGTTATGGGACAAATATAAAGCAAATCCTCTTTATTGTTACATCCATGGTGCATACAATAACCTCAAATATAATATTATTTAGACAAGTTGGTGGGACAGATTTTTTGCTACCATTCCCATTTGTATAAAATTACAACAGTAGGAGCTGTGATTGTAGAAGCAAGATAGAGACTTGGTACTTAAGTGTGCTATTGAAGGGAAGGCAAGAGATCAATGAAATCTTGTTTTCATTTTGAAAATTTTAATTTTTGCAAAATCCTGAAGATTAGCATACATATAGGTACTTATTAAAACTATTAAAACGTCCAGTGGCGGATCTAGAAGGTAAAAACTGGGGGGGGGGGGCGGCCAGAACCCAGACTCTGATAAGTATATCATATATCATGAGTTTTACTATAAACTTTATATATATAAAAGCTTTAATCAATTTTGTCACTCAAAAAACTAGGAGGCCTAGGCCCCCCCGGCTACGGGTTAGATCCGCCACTGAAAACCTCTATATTCATTGTTAATCTTACATATGTCAACATTAACAAATTGTATAATGTAAACAATAGGATGTTCGTTTTATCAATATCTATATTGATAAACTACTCTAAATCAAAATACAGATGCTATTAGTGTAAGAATGATTAGGAAATTTCTTAAGAACAAAAGTTACATAAGTTACACGTACGAACATATATTCTTTTGTTTCAACAGTACTGCACAACTCATGTGCGAAGCTTTGACACTACATACACTGGATCCACCCTTCCTTGCTGGCGGAATGAGAAAATAATTCGTTGTAGTACAAGCATACAACGTATTTGAGTTCAACCTCTAAAAAGAGTTCATCCAGGAAGATGTTTGTATGTTTTTCCGTTTCTGATACTTCGTTAAATATTTTACTTTTAAACTAATAACTAAACTAGATAAATTATTCCTTTTGCTTGGAACATTTTGAATCAATTTTCGGTTTTTACGTATTTTTTAACTTGAACTACAATTTCACGTTTCTTTGCCTTTTGAGCATTTTGTAATTTCTCTTTGTAAGGCGACGAAGTTAAAATTTCTGTATTCCCGCAACTTCGTTTTTGTTTGGATGTTTGTTTCGCTGCAATTTGCGGTAAGAGAACTAATTCTGAAGAGGAGTCGGAAAATGACGTACTTGGTTTTCTTGTGCAGGAGATTATCTTCTCAGATCAACCGTAATTGGGTTCTGCTGAGTGATTGTGTTTAACTCTTCAACCCTGTGCAGAGTAGCGTACGCAGGAATTTATTTCGGGAGAGGTCCAATCTTAATATGAGGGTATTTTAAATTAAAATTCCTAAAATTGCCCCTAAAATTAGGCTAAATTTACACACAAGTCGAAATTTCGGGGGGGAGGGGTTCCGGACCCCCAGGTCCCACCTTCTGCGTACGTCCCTGCCTGTGAAGTTTCAGTCATCGGTGTCGCCAGATTGGGTTTCTCTTTAGTCAGTGAAGGAGTGAAAAGATGCTTATGAAACATATCTGGGTCCAAAGAGTGAATTATTTAGATTTGATATCCATTAAGCGCAGTTTGCATTGAAGCAGTCTTCATATATGCTTTTCCATATAGTCCACCACTCTGTCGTTTGGTAACTACACGTCCAGGATTCAGTTGTAACCATTTATCCACTTATTGACTTAATATGTGATAAGTGAAGCCACACAAACGGCATCTAATGGTTGTAGATGCTTATAGTGAGGTGGAAAACAAATAATAACATGCTGGGAGATCAAGCTAACAAAATAACCAAGACTTTTAGTATGAGTGGCATGTTTATCGAACAAATAGGTCGTTCTGGAGTTAGGCTTGTAAATTATATGAATTTCTCAAACCACTTTACAAACATTTCATGCTGCATCCAACCCCTTTTCTGAACGTGAGCAAAACTTCCTGGGGTAGCGTGATCAAGAAATTCAGCTTATTCTTGTTTCCTGGGGAAGATGAACAACAAAGGTAAATAGTTTCCACTTGCACTTATCGCATGGGAACTGAGAAGACTCCAGTCTCATCAATATTCCAAATTCCATCAGGTGTTAACTTGTTTTTGATATTCTTGGGATAACAATTCAAAGGAAGGCGCTATGGATACTCTGCTAAAACCAATAGTTCGTGTAAGTCATCTTACAGTTAAATGATAGTATCACGTGCCAACATACTTGCCTTTGTCACTTGAAATATCCTCAAGGTAGAATTAAGCACTAAACACCATGATAATATTGGTAACTTTAATAGATTATGTACAAAAATATTAGAAATAAATAAGGTACAGATCAGTATAGACTTAAGCAGAAGAAGAAGAAATAACTAGGATTTTCTACACGATATATTATGATAATTCATTTTAAAAATGTGATTGATATTATATAACAATTTATATAAGATTTTTAAAGCACCTTTAAATGTAGTTAATGTCGTGTTGTGTTGTGTATCGTGTTGTACGTGTTGCTTGTGTTATGATACTACAGGTATATGGGTCAAATAATGGAGTTTGGTGGAGGACCGCAGACTCAATATTCTCAATAATTTTATATTCGACGTATTGGTAGTTTTAATTCTGTAAGAGTTTATATAATTTTATCCTGTGTCGGAGGACCGAACTATCACACTGGTGGAAACCAAAACAGGTGAAAACCTAGTTAAAAATAATTATACAAATAAATAAATGAATAAATAAAAAAGAGAATTAAAGAATGAAAACTAGGTAAGAAACCAGCACTTTATTGCACAGGTGAAAATCCATG
>NW_027658025.1:0-14977 GCF_964235325.1 Thermobia domestica
ACTACGTATGATAAAATTAGAAAAGTCCCGAAGGTATCCAACTTTTGTTTAGACGTATGAATATGAAGTCAGAGTTGTGTGTTCATCGCATATTCGTTATATCCACGTAAATGATATTGAGAGAACCGTGACGGACGTGCTTACGAACAAAACATATAGACTTATGTGTTGTTACGGAATGAAATAATAGTTGAAGTGAATCGAAGTTCAATTGTTCTACAGTCTTCCTATTCTTTCTACATACATAATAGAGGAAAATAGAGATTTAGATTTGTACTGTTATGAATGACAGTTTTTAAACGGCCATCTTGGATTCAAGGGATTCAAGGTGGTCATAGATTTTTCAATTAACATTATATTTACACTTTGATCCTACGCCATTTTGCATAGAATTATAATATAGAGTCGAGACTTGCTCCATCTTCTATCAGTTAACAACAGCTTTCAAAAGATGTTCAACTTAACCTCCCTTGCCATTTGAAACTTTTCAGTTGGACCCCGTATGGGACCCTGTGGGGGGCCTGGGACAAGATGTTTTAACTTAAGTCGGTGTACTTTGAAAATAACGCGAGGTGATCTTTCCTGTTTTCACATTTGTCTCACCGTTTCCGATTTATAGGCGTGTCCATGGACTTTTCAAGAATTTTTGTTTACATTTTGACCCGCCGCCATTTTGCACAGGGTTGTCGTAGAGAGTCGAGACTTGTTCCATTTTCTTTCATTTCACAACAGCTTTCAAAAGATGTTCAACTTAATACTCCTTGCCATTTGAAACTTTTGAGTTGGACCCCGTCTGAGACCCTGCGAGGGGCTCTGAGGAAAACTTTTTTACCCACAAAAAACGTGCCCTTGAAAATGATGGGATACGCGTTCGCCGAGTTTTCCATTTACCCAACCATTTCCGAACAAATGACTCGGTTCACACTATTCTGCAAAGTAATTTTTTGTAGCTTTTATATTACAAAATATGCTGTAACTCACGATATCCTATCCGGTGACACGTATAACTTTGGTATTCATCTAGTTATGACATATCAAATGCAAACACAATTATATCGTTCGGATCTCAGCGGAGCCACTTCGTGACCCTCTCTTGTAACTAACTGTATGGTCTACGGAACCCGAAGGTTCAATGCCGCTATTACAAAATCTCTCTATTGACTTCTGTCCTTAGCTAACTGGATGCAGTTTCTACTTTGTATTCCTATTTCTGCGAGATCCATCTTAATAATTTCCTCCCATTTGCGCCATGGTCTTCCTAATGGACATTTTCCCAATTGGATTTTCAGTCAAACTTTGAAAGTGTTCTACTTTCTTCCATTCTGGCTTTATAATCTACCCACCTGAGCTTTCTAAACTTTATGACCCTAAGGTCGTTTGCACTCGGCAACGATAATATCGGTGGAAGCTTCGATAATGTTGGCGTTGGAATCGACTTCAATGTACTCAAATCGTAGGTTGCACACGCCACCGACATTATCGGCCGATTGTCCGACATGGTAGAGCTGTCGACCAAGCCCCCGACATTACCGGCGATATCGCCGACACCGGTTTTGTCGGGGGCAATGTTTTCTCATGATTGGACGCACATGCGGCCGATAATGTCGGCCGGCCAGTGGTTTAGGTGAAGAGAGTGAGTGAGTAGGTGCTGTGTATTCTTGTTTCGTTTCTTGTCTTTGGAATTTTGTTGTTCCCATTTTTTCTATTACAGTTGTATAATATTATTATATTGTTCTACAAACAACTTCGGAAGAGTTTGTTATTTTTTTTTACAGTCTCTGTTTTGGAGTAGTTAATTCCCTTTATTAAATAAAGTATAAAATGTGGGAAATCTGAAGAGTACTGGTTTCCCTCTAATAGATATTTTAAAATAGAATATAGGAAATTTAGGTAACCAACTTTCGTTGATTATTTTCTACTCCCTTTTTATTTTTTTCTCTCTTTCTCTCTTTGATTGTATCTTTTTTAATTTACTAATGCATTTAAATTTTATTACATTCTGGAAATTAAGCGTAATTTTCAAAGTTTGATATACTGTGAACATAAGCATATGGAAATAAAATCCTGATTATTATTACTTCCTTTTATTTTCGTCAGAATTTGTGCAGATCACTTTTCCCGATCCCACTCAATAAGCAATGATTGAATAGAATATTTGTTGACAAGTTAAAGTAGAATTATTATTATTTTGAAACGAAACCAGCACAATCAAACACTCTTTGCAAAGCACCCAAGGACAAGTGACTCTTTTAGCATTTTCTTGATTGTGATCTCAACAACAGGGATGTGACTCCACACTTCACTTGTCGCAGATTTTTTTCTCTCACTTCCAAAACTATTCCCCCCTTTTAAAAAAGAATTTGAGTAATGGCAATTGAAAACAAAGACCAAAGCTATGTATCCAAGTTTTCCTTCTCCTCTTTGTACCGGGATAGACCACCTGATAGAGTTCTGTAGTTTAGTTACAGTAGTGATGTGAGGTGGAAAATTTTCCGCTATATTTTTCCGGAAAATTTTCCGTTCTAAAATATTATCAGTAATCAAGTAACAATTCCTCAACAATCATAAAATTGGTTGAATTCATGTACAGAAATGCAAAAAATGTGAAAGATCGTTTAAAGAATCTGAAAATTTTCATGGCTCTCACAATTTTCAGTACTATGTAGGAACAAGTTAAACCATTTTTCATGAATCGAAATATTTTCTGTTTTATATGGAAAAATTGAAGAACTTTTTATAAGTCGGAAAATTTTCATCATTTTGAAGCAAAAAGTAAAACAACTTTTTGTGCATCGGAAAGTGTTATTGCTCTGTAGAAACAAATTAAAGGAATTTTCATAGATCGGAAAATTTTCATCATAATGTAGAAACAAGTGGAAAAAAACTTTTCATGAGCCGGAAAATTTTGGATATTATGTATAGTGATGTTAGGTGGAAAATTTTCCACTATATTTAACTGCACATTCAGCTACACAGTTGAATTTCTGTAGAGGAAAGTTAGTCAACAACAAATTACAATTTTCCAATTAGCTTTCGGGAACCGAAAAATTTTCTAATATTTCAAGTTGGGAAGTAAATTTTACACAGTGTTTCTCTCTCTCTCTCTCTCTCTCCTCATCTGCGAGCTCCTTCGTTGCTAAGCAGTTAGCATACGCGCCTTTGGCATAGAAGAGCTGGCTTCGATTCCCAGCGGGAGCTCATGTAGTTCGGATTTCACGTTAATCAGTTGGTCCCGTCTTATATAGTCTCGCTGCTGAAAGGGACGTTAAACTCAAAATCAACTCAATTCAACTCCTCTCTCTCTCTCTCTCTCTTTCTGTATATGTGTGTGTGTATGCAAAGTGCAGGGAACATGAGTTCGTAGAGTACAAATATCCCATTCTATTATTTAAAATTTCAATTTATTAAAAGTCATGAATGTTTTCCGATTCATAAAAACATACTCCACTCATTCCTACATCGGTGTTTAGCCGTAAAATTTATTGGTAATAAATATTATCTTAAAAAGTTTCATGAAGTGAAAATCTAACAATTCTTCATTTCAAGAATGTTTCAAAAACTTTAATGCGTTCTTCCCTCAGAATCCACCTTTGATCTTACAATATTAGATTTCGTCAGTTTAATACGCATAAGACGGTTTTCTCATAAGCTTTACTACTTTTATAGATTTACATTCTGCAACATTTATAAATAAGTAGATATAATAGAGAAAAAAAAACACTATGTAAATTTTTACTTCCTAACTTGAAATATTAGAAAAGTTTCTGGTTTCCGAAATCTAATTGAAAAATTATAATTTGTTGCTGTCTAACTTTCCTCTACAATAATTTAATTTTATAGCTGAACGTTCAGTTAAATATAGTGGAAAATTTTCCACCTAACATCACTATACATAATAACCAAAACTGTCCGGATTATGAAAAGCGTTTTCATTTGTTTCTACATCGTGATGAAAATTTTCCGATTCATGAAAATTCCTTACTTTGTTTCTACAGAGCAATAAAACTTTCCGATTCACAAAAAGTTGTTTTACTTATTGCTTCAAAATGATGAAAATTTTCCGATTCATAAAAAAGTTCTTCAATTTTTCCATACAAGACACAACATATTTCGATTTATGAAACATTGTTTCACTTGTTCCTACATAGTACTGAAAATTGTGTGAGCCACGAAAATTTTCAGATTCTTTAAACGATTTTTCACTTTTTTACATTTTTATACGATTTCAATCAATTTTATGAATACTGAGGAACTCTTACTTGATCACTGATATTTGTTAAGAACGGAACATTTTCCGGAAAAATATAGAAGAAAATTTTCCACCTCACATCACGGCTAAACAACGATATAGGAATACGTGGAGTATGTTTTTATGAATCGGAAAATTTTCCGTTTCAAAATTTTCCGGAAAATTTTCATCGCTATACAGGACAGACAATTCTTCGATTCATAAAAATGTTTCACTTGTTCCTACATAGTACTGAAAATTGCCTGAACCATGAAAATTTTCAGATTCTTTAAACGATCTTTCACTTTTTAACATTTCTATACATGATTTCAATCAATTTTATGAATACTGAGGAACTGTTACTTGATCACTGATATTTATTAAGAACGGCCGGAAAAATATAGAAGAAAATTTTTCACCTCACATCACGGTTAAACAACGATGTAGGAAAAAGTGGAGTATGTTTTTATGAATCGGAAAATTTTCCGTTTCAAAATGTTCCGGAAAATTTTCATCACTGTACAGGACAGACAATTCTTCGATTCATGTAAAATTGTTTCACTTGTTCCTACATAGTACTGAAAATTGTCAGAGCCATGAAAATTTTCAGATTCTTTAAACAATCTTTCAATGTTTAACATTTCTATACATGAATTTAATCAATTTATGAATACTGAGGAATTGTTACTTGATATAGATATAGAAGAAAATTTTCCACCTCACATCACGGCTATACAATGATGTGGGAATGAGTGGAGTATGTTTTTATGAATCGGAAAATTTTCCGGAAAATTTTCATCACTGAGTTACAGTGACTGGTTGAAAAAGTTGTGTATCATTGAATTCTTACCGTTCTAGTTTTGCTTAGAATTTTAGAGATGACAAGAATTTTTCCATACGATATTTAAACCCTTATTGAACTTGTGGAATATAGACCTTGCATATGGGATAAGACAACAGACTCTTTCAAGGACAGAATTAAAAAACAAAAACCATTGCAAGTAGTTTATGCAAGCCTTGACGAGGATTTTGAGTTCATGGACAAAAAGAAACGAGAAACGACAGGTATGCATGGAGCAATGTAAAACAAAATTACTAATTCGAATCTTATCATTTAATCTACTATGACATTAGTCTTAATTGCGTGGAAAACAAAATAATATACTACACACGATATGTAACAGTGTTTCAACAAAAAATAAAACTAATTTGCAATGTACCGCAGCATCAATTCTCATCGAAACGAAAATAATATGTTTACGAAATCTATTTAAAACGGCACTGTAAAATCTTAAACATGTTTAGGCATATTTTTTGTACCGTCCCCCCATACCTCTTCAGAACAGTTTTTGTAGTCCTTGTTTAAAAAAAAAATATTTTTCCCGATTATTAGTACTTTTACTTGTTTTCATATATGAGAGTACTTGTTTTGAGAAGATTTTTAGAAACGTACAGAATATATTGTGTGTGTTGATTACTTCGCTCATCACCGGCAACGATATCGTCGAGGCTTCCACCGACATTGTCGGCGACGTGTGCAAAGTACGCCGGCACCGACATCGATATTGTCGGGGCTTCCGCCGATTTAGTCGGTATCGTGTGCAAACACGCTAACAGTGTTTGGTAAACTGTTATGTTTATTTAACAATGCCAGACATATTTGTTTATAACAATTGGGTCTTTGACGACACTTCAGTCAAGATGAATTCTAGGGTCGGAGCTGACCGAGGTTCGCAATAATGGAAAAACCCAATTGAAACTAGTGTGAATTTAAAAAAAAATGTAATTCTAATACTAAAGATCCTATCAAACAAGTTAACATCTATGGAATATAGAAATTCAATATCTCAAAACAAATAATTAACAGTATTAAGAATAATTTATTAAGTTCTCTTAAAAGATAAGTAATTTTACTTTGTTAGACGAGATAAAGAATATATATTAATTTGTAAGAATACTCACAAATCATGAATATTTTCAAATGTAATCGACAATGATTCTCAGAAGTTGACAGTACTTACCTGAAAAGACAAGAATAGAAAATGGATTAGATAAATGAAAATTCCTATTTATATAATATTATAACAGCAATAAGATAATTATGTCTATGTGGAGATATATAAATAATTTATTCTATGAAATATTGCTAGCTCAGGTTGATTTTAGTAAATCTTGATATAATACAGTAATAGTAATAATATTATACCGAGATGTTAATGAATATATACGCTACGATGAATATAAAATAGGATTGATTGATTACAGTTCAAAATATGCGTCAATGAATTAATACTAGTCAAATATAGTGGTTTGTTTTGTTGCGCTTAAAGAATCGATTCGGTATTACATATTGACAATAGTTACCACGTGCATAAATAAATATGATAATTGCAAAGCACAGACTGGGCAGAGCATATCGAAAATGGATTATTAACTAGTGAGTATCGATTTCACGGTGTGAAACTAAGGCTTCTAAATTATGCCTATTCAATACTGAAACTTCAAATAATGCATCTATAAGTACTGCTTGCAAAGAGAACATGGATAAGTACCGCTTGCAAAGAGTAATAAGATCAAACATAGAACCTGTTCCTCGGACTCTGAATCAATATCAAAAGACGATTAGTGCTATTCCTTACTGGTTTTGTCCTATAGTGATACAGGTTGAAACCAAAAATCGCTTATTTCAACCACTTCCGGTTTGAATAGAGGGCTAAGGGAGGAAATAGAACCTATTCTTGGAATACTGAATTTAGTACGGAAAGACGCTTCTCGATATCTCTTACCGCTTTTGCACTACAAAATCAGTATTGGAACTAGAAATAATAGTAAATTTTAACCACGTCTGATGTTGGTAGAGTGTTGTGGATAGTTATAATATTTTGCTTTGAGACGCTCAATTGTTTTTTTTTTCTTAACGCTTCTTGCTATCTGTTGCCGTGTTTGTTATGTGTCGATAAACATTGAAAGTGGAAATTGTCAATTGTAACCACCTCCGCTTTGAATAGAGTGTTAAGGGAGCAGATATAACCTATTCTTGGGATGCTGAATCGATTGCAGGAATTGCACCTTGATAGCATGTGCTGCTTTTGCTCTACAGAAATCAATACTGAAACTGGAAATAATAGTAAATTTGAATCATGTCTGGTTTTGGTTGAGAGTAGTCATATATTGTTTTGAGATGCTGATTTTGTCTTTTTGTCTTTTTTTTTTTTTTTTTTTTTTACAAAAAGCCGTTTTACGACATCTGTTCCTATTTTCGTTCTATGGTGATAAACGTTGAAACCTGTATTAAACCGGAAGTAATGCTAAATTTGAACCACATCCGTTAGAATGTTTTGGATTGTCATGATATGTTATTTTCAGATGTTATATCGTTTGCAAACAACCGCTTGCGGCACTTTTGCATAGCATGGTTTAAGAGTCTAATAATTGTTCTTACTTTTATATCGACTTAAGGCAGCGATCTGTTTCCGCATGAAGCAATGGATAAATATAATTTATAATAGAAATATTTTACTTGAATACACAAAGAAATTTTCTACATAAAGCCGCAAAATATAGCTCAAATTTAGTCATCTAAATGAAACACGGATGGAATAAGAACGCACATTAACTAAAATAAGACGAACATCATTTATTGATTTTGATAAAAGTAATTTTATTTACTAGATTGAGAAAAATAACTCGAGTACGAAATGTAAATAAGCACGATCGTATAATATAGACGGACGAATTTCCATCTTTATTATTTCATGAAAGTAGACATTTTCCCATACTGATACGCCTATATGTCGGAAATTAGATTACCATACTTTAGACATAATTAATTAATCTGATATATAGGGTATATTTGATTAAAAGAGTGATTTATGATATATACAATATTTTGACTAAGTAAATTGTACTAATACCCATATTGTTTCTGTATAAGCTGCAAAAATTAGAAATTGCTCAATTCTCTCGTTAAAAGAGGAATTTCTGGAAACGCTGTGGCACATATACCCATTTGTTTTGAATAAGAAGTTTGTGTATCAAGCCATTATTCCAGTTTTTCTAGATCTCAGATTGCACCTTTTAAATTCAAAGTAGTTCGTCATTTACATCAGAATGCTGAATTTCTATCAAAAATCACGTTTCACAATCAGAACGTAACCCTAGAGAGAACATGTACTACGTAATCGGCTACTTACTTTTTAAACTTTTTATATACTACATTTAATTTATATCCTTTCAATTTAGGATATATGCATAATTTATATTCCTGTTTAGTCTAGTTATATTTTAAAGAGATTTGGTTAATCAGTTGTAGCACTCATTGTAATTACTAAACAGAAATAATTTATACCTCTATCTTGTATAATATCACATCAGAAAACTCTTTAGACCATTGCTTCTCAACCTTTTCAAATTCAGGACATATTTAAAAGTGTACCAAAGTACACGGATCCCATAGAAAATTTTCCTGTTACTTTAAAAACTAAGTTGCTTTGATTAAACAGAAAATGAAATTTTAAAAAAAAATCTTTATATTCACGGAAAGTGAATTAACAAGAAATTTTAAAAAAAATCTTTATATTCACGGAACAAGTACGATAGAGCAAGGGCCAAGGGGGTGATAACTCCCCCACTGGGGAATTTGGTAACATTGCTTGGCATTGTCTGGTAACATTGGTTGGCATTGTCTGGCAACATTGTTATCCATATGCAATTATTTTCTGATGTTTTCTGCTTGGTAAGAATTATTTGCAGTGAAGTTGGAGTAATCAACAATGTGTGATCAAAGTCCATATAGCATTGAAAGATTAGTTGCTGCGGTTTGGCTTTACGAAAGGCGTTACACAGGTAAGAATAACAGTGTTCAAGCGAAAGTGTTCAAGCGAAATTTACAGACCGCTTTGGTATTAATCAACCAAGAAAAGCAACAATGTTGGGGTAGGAAAAACGTTGCTATTCCTCGGACCACCATGATGAGGCACATGAAAGAAGATCTAAAATTGAAGGTTTACCGTCCAATGCATGTGAATGAACTGAGTGACTCCGACATGGGTGCGCGGAAAGAGGTTTGCATAACTCTCCTTAAAGCGCTCTTTTCCAAAAGATCCCGCGGTGCAGTCCTCTCCACAGAAGAATGTGCTATCTACCGGAGCTGTGCTATCTCGGAACGTTGTAATGTGGTGCAAGGAAAACCCCCGGTTTTACAAAGAGATGGAGAGCAACCCACCACACGTGATGGTGTGGGCTGGAATGAGTGCAACATACATTTTTGGGCCTTACTTTTTCGAAGACAATGTTAATGGACATTCTTACCTGGAGATGCTTAATGAGTGATTGGTACCTCAACTGGAAGCAAATGGTATCAAAGATACTTTTGTAATACAGCAGGATGGAGCACCAGAGCACTTCGCGATTCCAGTGCGCAATTACCTGATTCAGACGTTTCCTGGCCGCTGGATTAGAAGAGGTTGTGCATGTTCACCGTCTCCCTTCGCCTGGCCTCCAAGAAGTCCCGGTCTGACGACACCAGACAATCTCTCTGGGGTCTCATCAAGCAAAAAGTAAGAAACACTCGATATCACACAACGCAGGAATTACGAGCAGATGTGGAACACGCCTTCACCCTCGTGACTCCGAAGTATCTCCGCTAAACATCTGCGAGAACCTGGCGCAGAATTCAGCTCTGTTACGACATGGATGGTGATCATACCGACGTTTATGACTCTTAAGACTTCAAGGTAATTGTGTACAGACATTCTACCATAAATAACACTATACTGTTGAAACTAAAGGGGGTACGCCCACTTCCGGACCACTCTGTACTTGTATTTACTATGTTGTAGCATTCACGAACACTAAGGCCACATTAACGATTGGTAACCTTTCCCTCTTCGGCAAAGATTTGTAAAAGTGGGGATTTTGGCTTAATGCCAACCCAAAATCATCACATTTGTTTATTAATAAATTTTAGTACATAGTAGTACTAACATTGTCCTTGTTACACTAACCGGTACTAACGTAGCACTATTGATTGACACCCTTTTTTGTTTTCCGCAAAGCTTATTTATTAAAATGCTGAATCTGGCTTGACGTCAAGTTAGCATCCTTCTTTCATTTGTTAATAAATTTTCTTGTGTACAGCATTAGCCAGCAGTAACGTTGTAGTAAAGAGTTTTTGATCTCCCCAAAGCTTATTTCTATACATGGCGATTTTCACTTAACATCAAGCCGGAATCGCCATTTTAATTTGTTAATAACTTTCCCTATGTATGTGCATTAGCATTTACTTTTAGCACTAGCGTAGCACACACGATTGACGATTCTTTTGTTCTAATCAAGGCAGATTGTAGATCGTAGAACAGAGTCTGCATGTTGTAGAAGATAATAAAGATATATAAAAATAATTAGATATCCAGAGGATATCTAGGTATGGCTGTGTCTAGATTATAATTATTAAAACAAATTCCACATGGTACATTTCCTGTATCCTTCCTATTTAAAGCTTTATTTTTAAGAAAGTCGAGTAAAATTTGTCTCTTCTCTAACGGCGGACAACTTGAAACTTACCATTGATCTTCCAAGACACGTTAAACTATAGCTCCCTCTGGATGTATAATTCCTACTCGTTAGACTATAATTAATTTAGACTTTAGGTTTCACGTGGGAATAAAGCAATTTACCAATTAATACACACACGTGAAAAACTGTATTCTCCTTTTATCATCGCATTCGGACAAAGATACGAATTCAACATCAGTTTTGTAGCTAAGCAAATTGAATATTGTCATGTAAATCGTTTTACAGTGTTCTCAATACTCTAGGGTATTAATTTGATCATCAATTTGTGTCATTAAAGATTTTAATCCTCTCTGACCGTCACAATTTTACGCCACCGAAAAACTGCCTTAATTGCAGTCATTCTACACATTGTTAGGTTGGTTTGGAATGTAGTCTGATGGATCTAACAAGGTGCAATTATCTTTATTGAATATATTTCTTTCCAATTATTTTTCATTGAATATTTTGTAATCAAACAAAAGATAAAATTCCATTCTTTCTATGCTATTATATTCTCATATATTTTAAAAAGAGTAATCTTGACGAACATTGGGAATCAAAATACTTCCCTAATATATAATAGAACACTTCTCTTAGGTTTTGACACTTTCTGATCTACGCTTTTATAGCAATCAATGTATTTATTAAATATAAAACCACTAGTAGGGACACGTGTATACCACATGAAGGAGTTTGGTTTGTATGGCGTCATATTTTCTCAATACTGATACTGGAGGTAGTACTAGATTACTACAAGTTCCAGTTTTAGTAGAGATTTTAGCGTGGACGTTCTTGGGCCGCTTAATTGATTGTAATAAAACTACTTCTCGCTATTACCGTTTTTACTCTAAAGCGATCTACGTTATACCGAAATGGGTAGATTCTTCTGGTTTAAATAGAGGGTTAAGAGGGAACAAAGTATCTATTCTTAGAAGGCGAAAAGGATTTTTAAACAAAAAATCTTCTCGCTATTGCTAATTGTTTTTTTCTATGTACACTCATATCCAAAATGATTGTCGCATATCTATAACTGTCTTTTTGTAAGAATATAATTTGATAATGATTTTGTAGGGTACTTTTAATACTGATACTATGTGTATAATCGGGAAATGTATATTTGTGGTAAATTGCATAGGAAAAGAATGATAAATACGAAATTTAGAATGAGTAAAACAAAATGTTGCTAAGTGGAGAAGGAAGTTTTGTTTTCGTTTTATTGTTCTTATTTACTTGTCTTTTGACATGAAATTTGCCACATATATGCCTTTACCGACTATACACATACTAACATTACAAGAAATACCGGGCAAATTAGTTATCGAATTATATTCGTAGAACAACATATTTATAGACATGCGACAATAATTTTGGACATGAGTGTACATCAAATTGAAACAGGAAATTCTAGTGGATTTCTATTACTTCAGATTTTAGTAGAGAATTAAGGATGAAGATTAACTTGAAACGGTTAATTGATTAGAGAAAACAATTTGTCGCTATCTATTACCGTTTTTATTCTATAGCAATCTAAGTTAAAACCGGAAATGATTGATTTCTACCACTTCCGATGTGGATCATATCCAACAACGAAAGCGACTCCTAACTTTTGATCCACTACGTCATGGCCAAAATTGATGGTTACCCACCAAGTATTTCTTGAGATTTTGTGTCTTCCAGACGGACACACAGACAGACAGAGTAAATATACACATAAATGAGTTTTTGGTAAATCAAATTCCTTAATTATTGTCAAAAGATAGATCGCTACGGTGTAGAAATTTATGGGAGCAGATTATGATGTTGTTACTAACGAACTGAGATTTCTTCTCTATCTGAAAGGCCTTGATTTAAACTATTATAACGTTTAATAGTAACGATGTCACAATAAATTGCAGCATTATGAAAGCAGACAATATGATAGTTGATACAGCTCTAGCAGTAGCGATGGATCTAGGAGATAAAAACTGGTCAGAGGGAGCATCCAGAACCCAGACTATGATAAGTATATCCTAAGTTAAAAATTTTTGATGGGTCCCTTATCCGGGCAACCGGGGCCTCCCAGGCCAGTAGCTTCATTTTTCTAAAATTTCTCAATAACCATACATATTTCGAAGACATAAAATACTGAATTCTATCTTTCGTCGAAGTTAAAATCATGAACATATCGAGTTGGTAAAGCTTTTTTTTTTAAAAAAAAAAAATTTGAAAATCTTTTCCTGACGTAACCGGGCAACCGGGGCCTAGGAGGCCCCGTATAACTTTAGTGAAATTCCTGTCAAATATTAGATCAAATTGTCACATAATTATATATTGAATACGTGACTATTGTAACCTTTAGTCGGAACAGTATGCGGCAACAGACATTGAATTTTGAGTGTTCTGCACTTAAAATATATACTGGGCCTGACAGGCCTCGGTTGCCCGTTTACGTTACAAAAATGTCTGGACCGGATTTGCTATTCTGCTTGGTCGGCTTACAAAAGCGTGACACGAAGTTTCGCTACTTGACAAAAATATATGCCGGTACATTCTAGACTAGTCTGAACAGTAAGTGACAATAGGCATTGATTTTGTGTATTCTGCACTTAAAATATATACTGGGCCTCACAGGCCCCGGTTGCCCATTTACGTTACAAAAATGTCTTGCCCGGATAAGGGTTAACTCTCACCCTCGATGAATATTATGACTAGATTGAACGTTGACATTGTGGACCAAAAGTATTGTTATGTACACTCATGTTCAAAATTGTTGTCGCATGTCTATAAATATGTTGTTATAGGAATATAATTTGATAACGAATTCGGCTGGTATTTCTGATAATCGGCAAAGACATGTATGTAGCAAATTTCAAGTCGAAAGAGCAGTAAATAAGAACAATAAAACGAAAATAAAATTTTCTTGTACGTTTATCCCATTTTGTTTTATTCTTTCTAATTTTCGTATTTATAATTCTTTCCCTATGAAATTTACCACAAATATACATTTCCCGATTATACACATAGTATCAGTATTAAAAGTACTCTGCAAAATCATTATCAAATTATATTCTTGCAAGAAAGTTATAGATATGCGACAATCATTTTGGACATGAGTGTACATTGCATAACAGAAAATCTCCAACTGAAACTATATGTAATGTTTCAAAAATTTTCCAATAAAGAATAAAAGGCTAAGCTTACTATAAATTTTCAAAAATATATAAATAATAATTTCAGTTATTTTTGTCACTTATAAAAACTAGAGGGGGCCTAGGCCCTCGCGGGCTTGAGGCTAGATCAACCACTGTCTAGCAGTTTGGAGCCGATGAAATTTTAGAAAAAAGGACTTACAATTGTATTTTTCTTATAAGTTAATATATCTACTAATGGCAATTGGGATTACTACAAGAAGGATATGCAGAATTAGAATGACAAAGAATATTAAACTCTGTTGGAAACAGTAAAGAGAGTCACGCGGAACATACACTTAATTTCGTTTCTAGAAGTTTTAATTTTGTCCAGTAGATGTCCGGCCATCTACTGGTACTATGCGGAACTTCTTGCATTCTAGAATTATATAATTGTTTTCTGTAGTAGCACATGAAATCTTTGAGTTTTACGTCCCAATGTTATGCCGGTTAGGCTAAAGGAAACGGTGATGATGAGTAATGAATGAAATGGTGGAATGAAGAAACTGGGAGGAAACGGGAGAACCCCGAGAAAACCCACGCACACGGTGTTTGTCCACCACAAAGTTCACTTGGCGGGGGCAGGAATTGAACCCGGGACCACAAGCACCAGAGGTGAACGCTCTACTACTGAGCCACCGCGGCCCTGTAGTAGAACATGGATATAAATAACTATCTTCGAAGTCACCATTACACTTGATCTAAACAGGTTGACTCCATTAACGAACTAGGTCAAGATAGTTCCTCTCGCTATCTATTACAAAAAATATAATTTAAAAGTTCTCTTTCGTTCAAGAGTTTTATCGTAAGGGACGGCCGTTTTGTACATACTAACATTACAATCTTATAAGTCACACTTGCGTGGTCTCACGTCCGTACACACTGACATTATAATTGGCTTTTCCCAATCTACGGTTCTTATCTAAGAATTTTGACTCAAATTCAATATGGTGGTTTTTCAATACGGGTACCGAGGTCCTCATATGGCCTAATTTTCTAATTTGATTTTGTTGTTCCGTAGTATCTA
>NW_027658026.1:0-14976 GCF_964235325.1 Thermobia domestica
CCCTTGGATCCGCCCTTGCGACTATATATAACATCTCGTAGCAAATCTATAACTGAAAACATATGTTTTATAATACTTTCCGTATAAAAGTTCCGTCTATACGTACTTTCCGTATGAATGTTCCGTCTATACGTACTTTCCGTATGAAAGAAATAACTGTATATAGGGGCGGTAAAGATCACACATACAGGTGGACGTACAGTATATAATATATAGCTGACGTATATAACATACGTATACGTATGCAATATACGGAAGACTGTTAAATGTCAGACATCCTGCAGCGGTATGATGTAACATATACACGGGAAAAGGGCAGTACATATGTAGCATATAGATAACGTATTCTCCGTACAGATTTCCGTAGTAAACATGTGGATTCCGTATATTTGTACAATATACCGCTGTCCGGGTAACGATTTTTCCTCAGTGTAGAAGTAACTTATTGATGAGGAGAATTAAAAGGACGAAAACAGTAAGAGGAAACGGAAAAATTTCTGACCCCTAGATGGACTGCAATCGAACCAAGAACACTTTGCATCTAAGGTGGGCGCTTTTATCACTAACCTACCACGTCTTTTGGAACAAGAAAAGTAATATTTCTGGCATATTCTGTCCATTTGCTACCAACTTACCATCCTGGCGTGTACTGTGATCACAACTGAAATCTGTCCTTGTACTTCACTATTAGCACTATAATGCCCTGAAAAACATTCAATTAAATTATAAACTCCCCTCCCTCTTCTTCCCCCAATTGAAACACCATACAGAGATACATAAATAGATAGATAAACCTGTGTTAGAACTAAAACCGACGCATCAATATATCGTTGGCAAAACCCCCCAGCGTACTACACTCTCATAAAGATGCATGTGTACAACTAGTACAGAAGGGTAATTGCCGTCGTATTCGTATAAGAGTCTTTCCAGTGACGTTTCCGGCCATGTGTTGAGTAGCGAGGTTTCATTACTACTACAGAAAACAATGGTAACGGTTAACACAATTCCACTTTATCCTGCCTAGAGGGCAGCAGGGAAACACTTTAATTAACCGATGGAACATGCAAAATGGCTTTTCTCGAACAATAGCGATGTAATGCGCCAAAATCACCTCTGTTCAACACATACTCATTCGTGTAAAATGTCCCGTATTCAACAATCAACTACCACCCCTTTCACCCCCTTGTAACATTACGTATACTTTTACTCTGCACCTTTATAATACCTCGATTCCCTCCAGTTTTCCAATCTGCAAAATTTCTCGCCTCTGCTAAAATGACCGTTTCAATTCAAAAAACGCTTTTGTTTTCGTAAAAAAATCCATTTCACAGACACGTACACTCACGGGAAGACATTCTTCTTTCATTGCAATTTCCTAACGCATTATACATGTAATATGCATAGATACATATTATCCCTTGCCAGTGTTGCTAACTTAGCAGCTCGAAATTTCCTTAGGAATACTTGAGAAGAAACTTATTTGAAAGAAAAACTAAGGAAAGTTCTTCAAAGAAATAATGTCAATAATGTAATAAATTTGTACGTGAAATTAAAAAGAAATCTTTCAATATTTTTGATTTTAATGTGTTAATTCAGTTTTTATGTAGTCAATAATTAATGGTTTCTTCATTTAAATAAAAAAGATTTTCACAGTTTTACTTTTTTTTTTTTTTTTTTTTTTTTTACATTTTTCATAAACTCTAGCTCTTATCTTCAAGTTCATAAAATGTTCTAGATTTATAGAAAGCGCTTGAAGTACATTACGTCGCATTTGACGACTGCTGAAGAAGTGGAAGATCTAAGTCTTCATGAATTTGTTGTATCCGGATGTCCATGAAATGTCCTGTGATTGCCCATGCTGCTCTGTTCTGAACCATCTGGAGGTGTTCTAGGTGCGATTTGTACGTGCGCTGCCACACTGGGTGAACATACATCCGGATTGAACGGATACATATTTGGTAAATGTGTCTGTGGGTTTCGTGGGTGAACTGTAGGGTTAGAAGAACCGGTAGAAGGTCTTTGAATCGCTGCAGTTCATTCTTCGCAGTGGCTGTCAGGTATTTTGCAAAGGTGAGTCGGTAGTAAAAAATGGCTTCCAGTTATTTGGCATGATCTTGTAGACTAAGTAGCACACCGTGTAGTTGAATGTCGTTGTCTCTTCATGTGATTTTTTTTTTTTTTTTTTGAGAAGTCCATAAGTGCTTTTTTCTCTGCATTAAGTTGTATCCTTCACACTCTGGTCCAGTCTTCTAGAAGCGCTAGATGACGGAGGTAGAGGGCGATGCATCTGTAGTTGGTATGGCTGACGAATACGGCGGTATCGTCTGCATATGTTGCAGTAGACCCGTGTTTGACTTCCAGTGGGAGTTCATGTGGTTTGGAGTCCACGTTAAGCTGTCGGTCCACATTTCATAAAAAGCGTCAGTGCTGGAGAGGATTATAACTCAAATCCAACCAACTGAAACATTCGATCTTCAATCAGTCACGTTCTTTGTGTTCTCTGTAGACACTCATTGAAGAAATCTCAACGAAATAAAAAAACATAGTTTCGTAGCACGGTGGCATGCTGCTGTTAATATAAAGTAATAATCGATTGCATCAGAATTATTCGCCTGAAGCTGAGCTTGCTTGTAACAACATTGGTTTCAGTGACACCCCGTCTTTGTGCCAAACATTCAGTGGGACCAACAGCATCGAACGCTCATTTCATGATGTTGAGGTAAGTTGAGCGTGAGTTTCGAACTCGCGAATCATGGGCGTCATTTGGGGACAGCAGAGGGGAAAATGTTCCTCTAAGTTTGAGTAATACTATTATTAAAAAAAAAAAAAAAAAAAAAACGTGAAACTCTTAAATTGATGAGGACCTTGCTCCCCCAAGCAAATTATGAAATGACATTGGGGTCATGAGCGCCGACCTCACAAGTTTGGGCACTTTTGGCAAAAGCCAAACAATTACATACAGTTACTGTTCTCAAATCATAGAGGATGTAAATCCAATTGCAGCTATTTCTGCGTACGTATAATGCGACAAAACAACTTTCGACAAACTTCTGCAAAAAATGAAGTTGAAATTTGTCAATGGTAAAGGGGTCAATAACTTTCTCGCTCATCTTAACACAAACTGTTTCTTCATGAAGTTTGTAAAAAAAAAAAAAAAAATCAACTTCCATAAAATATGCGTAGTATGAATACTTTTTAAAAGACTTAAGTTAACGCCGTTGATTGGGATTCAAATCAGTTTAAGTTAAGTGGGTAAACTTACTCCTTCCTTCTCATCTAGAAATAAAAATATAGTGAATTTTTTTCTCAAAACTATAATCGATTTTTATTAAACTTTGCATGTGCTTCCTTTGAGGTTTAAGAAGGGTTGAAATCAATCAAAGGAAAAACGTATAAACTTAAACCATCTCAAGAAAACCACATTCTACACTCACTCAATTCAGTGGTCCCATCTTAAGGACGACTTGCCTAGAAATTACTCAAATTTAATCAAAACATTTAAAAGAACTTTTCAATAAAGGTTATTACTTAGGGTTGAAAGTGATGGAAGATGTTCGTGTAGGAATGCCGTGTTTCTTCATTTGTAAATACAGGACGCGCGCTGCCCCTCACCCCTTCAAAAAATAAAAGCAGATTTCCAAACATACATACAGTTCGACATTTAAAAATATATTAAATTTACTTTTTTAACAATACACTTATTACTTGATCAATTTAATTAATAGGTATTTCGTGAACTTCAAGTGCTTTACTGTTTCTCAAGGACCGATTTCAGAATTCGATGATGGAGATCGATTAGAGTAAAAGAATACTCAAAGATCGATTTCAGAACTCGATGATAGAGATCGATTAGACTAGAAGAATACTTAAGGATCGATTTCAGGATTCGATAACGGAGATCCATTAAGGTAAAGGAATACTCAAGGATCGATTTCAGAACTCAATGATAGAGATCGATAAGGTAAAATAATACGGAAGGAACGATTTTAGAATTCAATGGTGGAAATCGATTAGAGTAAATGAATACTCAAGGATCGATCGTAGAATTCGATGATGGAGAAAGATTAGAGTATAAGAATACTAAAGGATCTATTTAAGAATACTATCATGGAGATCAATTAGAGTAAAAGAATACTAAAGAATTTATTTCAGAATTCGATGATGGAGATCGATTAGAGTAAAAGAATACTCAAAGATCGATTTCAGAACTCGATGATAGAGATCGACTAGACTACAAGAATACTCAAGGATCGATTTCAGAATTTGATAACGGAGATCCATTAAGGTAAAGGAATACTCAAGGATCGATTTCAGAACTCGATGATAGAGATCGATAAGGTAAAAGAATGCTGAAGGAACGATTTTAGAATTCAATGGTGGAAATCGATTAGAGTAAAAGAGTACTCAAGGATCGATTTCAGAATTCGATGGCGCAGATCGATTAGAGTAAAAGAATACTCAAAGATCGATTTCAGAATTCGGTGATGGAGATCGATTAAGATAAAAGAATACTCAAGGATCGGTTTCAGAATTAGATATCGGAGATCAATTAAGGTAAAAGAATAATCAGAGCAAAAGCGCCGGAGTACTTTAGTTTTCAGTTCACAACAGGGTGTTCTGGAGTACTGAATAAACCAATGCTTTTTTGATTAAAATGCCTATATTTCTAGTTCATCTTTGATTTCCTAAGGCACACTTAAGAGAAGATTTCTCCTGGAAAATTTTTAAATTGACCCCCCTGTCAATGTAGTTTTAGATATTTTTCAATGAAAATGGATTTTTTTTTCGATTTTTTCAAAGCTGAAAATATTCTTGAAAAAGAAATAGTGAATGAAATATTCTTGAATGAAATTCTGAACGGAACCTTTTGGATTTACAGATTTTAAAAGGAAAGAAAGCGAGTGAAGTTAGCTAAATGGAACAAAATTTAAACGCTAACTATTCTACAATGCTAATGAATACAATGAAGCAAACTGAAATGAAAAAGTTGTCTTTATATTTCAAAAATTGAAATCTTTGCTAAATTTGTAATTCTCATGTCACTCATAAAGAAAGTATCTCATTGGACAGTCGATCGTTTGATGAAAATGTTAGCCATAGTTTGGAAGTTCAATTTAGCGAAGAATTCTAAATTGTGAACATACATGGTTGCGTTTTTTTTTCCTTCCTTTTCTCCCTTCTGTTTTTTGGTTCTTTTTTGTGTAGGTGCTGAGTTTCTCCCCGGCCCCCACAAAAGTACTAGAAGTGCTCAAGCCAGGCACACACCTAGAAATTTCTGTTAGGAGGGGTTCCAGCTTTTTTTGGGGGGGGGGCAATATAACAAAACATTAGGTCTATGTATTATTCTGCACCCGAAAAGATGATAAGCAACTTCATATAGGTATTATGAAATTTCTTACAAGTTTAAGGGACGGTGGCTCAGTGATCAAGCGCTTACCATTAGTGCGCGGGGTCCCTGGCTCAATACCAGGCCAAGTAAGTTTGTGGTGGACAACATCGTGTCCGTGGGATTTTTCGGGACACTCAAATTTTCTTCCACATTTTCATTCTACCAATTTTTCCATCATCCTTCACTTCCCATAATCATATTGTCTGTCTTAACTTAACAGGCATAAACTGTAATTGCAATTTAACTCATGTATTCTTTTATTTGCCACTTGTTAAGTGGAGCATATAGCTCTGTCAAGGGCATTGAAATAAATAAATAAACGTGAGACGTTAAACTGAATGATCTCACTTCATTTTTTTACAAGTTGAAAAAATGTTTCTAGCTTCAGGGCAGCTGTCGTAAAAATCAAGCCTGTAGCCAGCTCAAAAGTGTAGGGGAAGCCGATGCAACCATATTAAGCCAGCCAAAATTAAGGGGTCCCGGCCCCCCTAGACCTCCCTGGATACGGGGTTGGTAAAAATTAAAGAAAATAAACTACTCTTTTCCTTGAAGTTTAAATATTCCTCTTATTTATTTGGGTGGAAATGACTCCGGACTTTAATATATATATATATATATATATATATATATATATATATATATATATATATATATATATATATATATATTACTCGTTTCTACCATAAATGGAAACACTAGCTTTAAAAAACCAGTAACTCCGTTATGTACTACACATCTGTTCTATACTATAAATAGTACATTGTAATGTGGATTAAGTTCTGAAAAGAAATATTGCATTTATGGATTTTCCCGTTAAATCCGGATTCTTTCTACTTTACCGTTGTAACATCCATCATTAAATTGTAATTATCAATGTCTTTATTAGAATAACAGAGATAAGGAAGGAAAAAAACACATTTGGCAGATTCTCATTTAAAATTTGTGTAATGCCCTTCCAGTCCTGTGTGATATTAACTTTGAAGTTAGCAACACTGCTGTAAGCCCGCTTTCTGCATAATCCTCCTCGGGGACTTTAGCATAGGAAAGCTCTTCATTTAATTATCATGAACCAGATAATGGCATCCAGTATCTGTGAATGCTGCTGCAGGGTACACCGGAACTTCACGTACGGAGAACACACATACACATATATATATATATATATATATATATATATATAGAGAGAGAGAGAGAGAGAGAGAGAGAGAGAGAAAGAGAGGAAGAAAGAGGGGGGAAGAGAGAGAAAACTTTTCCCTTGCAAATTTAACACGTGATATGTGACTGAGGATTCCGAAAAAAAAAATTCACTTTTAAGTCATAACGCAGCTAACATACATACTAACTCCCTTAATATCCGTTATGTTTGTGCAGGAATGGATTTAACTCTTTTCTGCCAAGAGATGTCAGTTAAATCTGATAAATACATTTAGAGCACTTGTGCTTATTTTGTAAGTTTATTTCGCATTACAGCACTTAAAAACTTTTCCATAAATATAGAAGCTACAAAATGACCGTTTAGAAAATGAAGATGTTGAATGATACTTTGCATTTAAAGTAACTGTTAAATAAATAATGTAACACAAGCTATACGAACAATTAATGACTAATTACATTGTCATTATTATCTTCAAAACACCTTACTCTTATTTCACCGAAATGTACGTTAATTTGTGTTTATATTATATTAGCTCAAATGACCGTTCTTTGCTCTAGAAGAACAGAATGTCACAAAAATGTCTAAGGAGCAGTGGCGTATTTACGATTTTGTTTCGGGAGGGGCTTTGCCTGAAAATGTGAAAATTCTGCAAGATATTTCATATACTTTACTATAGTAAGTAAGATTTCGGGGGGATTAAGCCCGGAAGCCCCCCTAAATACGCCACTGCTAAGGAGTATTGTGTAGGTATATTTTAAGGTAAAGGTAATATTATGGATTTTGTTATCTATCTAGAAGAGATAGTGAAAACAAGAGCCTACAAAATGAAGACGGACTTTCAGTTGATTAGGAGTATACGGTTTAGAGATGATATGGCGCTTGTTGAAGAATCTGAAAAGGAAATTAATAAGATGTTAGAAAACGTGAGGAAGATCTGTGAAGAATATGGGATGAAAATAAATGTAAAAAAAAAAAAAATCCATGCTGATTGGAACGAAGGGGTCGGTGCCAAATATAGAAGTAGGAGGGAAGAAAATAGAACAGGTGATTAGTTGAAAACCTCGGTAGTGTTATTAATAATGATATGAAATGTGAACAAATAAAAGCAAGGATAGGAATGACGAAAGAAGTCTTTAAGGGGAAGAAATGAAATCTGAACAAATAAAAACAAGGATAGGAATGACGAAAGAAGTCTTTAAGGGGAAGAAATGAAATGTGAACAAATAAAAGCAAGGATAGGAATGACGAAAGAAGTCTTTAGGAGGAAGAAATGGAGTGTGAACAAATAAAGCAAGGAAAGGAATGACGAAAGAAGTCTTTAGGAGGAAGAAATAAAATGTAAACAAATAAAACCAAGGATAGGAATGACGAAAGAAGTCTTTACGAGGAAGAAATGAAATGTGAACAAATAAAAGCAAGGATAGGAATGACGAAAGAAGTATTTACGAGGAAGAAATGAAATGTGAACAAATAAAAGCAAGGATAGGAATGACGAAAAAAGTCTTTACGAGGAAGAAATGAAATGTGAACAAATAAAAGCAAGGATAGGAATGACTAGAAATGTTTAGGAGGAAGAAAATAACTATTTTGTGAGATCTTGAATAAAGAGTTGAGAAAAACACACACAAAATGCTTCGTGTGGAATATTGTGCTGTATGGTCAGAAACTTGGACATTACGTAAAAATGATGAAAAATGACTGGAAGTTTTCGAAATGTGGATATGGAGAAGCTGGGACGAGCTGAAAACAAATGAGAGGGTGTTAGAAATGCTGTGGGAGGGGGAGAACAATTTTAGATATTCTTCAGAAGAGGAAAAGAATCTGGTTGGGACATTGCCTAAGAAGAAACTGTATCATGAGAGATATGGTAACGGGTTTGTTTTAGGTATTTTCCTCTAATTCTGGATAATGATGGATTATTTTTGCTTCTAAGTTTTCGGCAAGTGATCTACCAATAATGACAGAATACCTAGCTTCTCCGTTTTCGGCAAGTGGCCTGCCGATAATGAGAACACCTAGCTTTTCAGTTTTCGGCAAGTGGTCTGCCGATAATGGCAGAATACCCATGATGATGGAGAAGTTCCTGGCTCTACATACAGTACATGAAGAAGAACTCTGACATCCCAAACAGCTTATTCGTTGCGAGATGTGTGGTCAGAATTCCAATTATCTTGTGCTCTTTATTCAAATAACCAGCTGTTCAACTGCTTAAACCGAAAATTTCTTTCTAGCATTGAGAATCAAATCGTCGACCAGGCGCAGCAAAAGATACATTCGTTCATAATTCATCAACACAACAAATCTAAACATGCATTGCATAGCCGAAAAAAATCGAAATTAGTCAGTTGCCTAGTACTATAATTTAGAACGGAGAAAAAGAAGAAAACGAGAAATATAAAATCTACAATCTACCACCAGTGCAGAAACATCGATGAAAATAAAAGAAACGAAAAAAAAAAATGTAAAAGTAAGAGACAGATGGAAACACCGAATCTAACGATAAACTACCGCACAACGACCACTCAGGGGGTGTATATAAAGGAAAGTTCCAACTCCAGTTGACATAGTGTAGAAGGGGGTACATCCCAGCTCCCAGATGCACTTCCTCAGTTGATATTTTATAGCTAGCACACACTGCTCAGAATACCTTGTTTTTCCTCCTCCCCCGTACAATCCCCTCTCAGCATCACACGAGAAAGACTAAAAAAACGAAGAGTAACGACATACATGAAAACACCAGATAGTCAACAAAATAGATTTTCCGTGTGCGCGGACGGGGTGTACGTGTGTTAGTTTGGAATCAATATATGCTCGTAACTGAACAGATATACATGTTTTTGTCTTACTCTATAAAAATATACATCAGCCGAATTGAAATACGACGTTGCAAGCACATTTAGCTTCCGTCCTAATGTACAAGACTATATGATGTCTTTATTTCCCTCCGGGTTCACTCCTTGTATTGTTTATCTTACATATGTGCCGAGCAAAAAATTGTGAAATAATTTTATCCCAAACTTTTTTTTTTTTTGCTTTCTCTTACGAATATGGTGTTATGATTCATTCATAAAAGAAAAAAGAGCGTAACTGCTCACTACATCAAAAGCACAGAATAATAAATTGTGCATGGTTACTACACGATGCCCAACGGAGGCATTACCTTAACTTTATTTAACAACTAGGAGGGTAAAGAAGAATACAGTTTACACTTTTAAATATTTTTTGTTCATCTCGGGATCTGTGCAAACGAAAGCCTATCAACAAATTGCAATCGTTTGAGTGGCCCTTATTGCCCCAATGGTTAACTCACAGCAATTGTGTACATGTTCCCATCCGAGTATGTGAGTATTTGTATCAGACACAAAAGGGAGTGGTGATTGGGATTCCACATTAAATTATATGACCCGTTTCACATACATCAGGGCTGAAAACTTCCGTTAACTCAATGATAGAATGTTCACATCTTGATCTAAAGGTCCCTCGTTCGACCCCTTATCATGTGAGCTTGTTGTGGTGGTCAGCATCTTGTTAACAGGTTTTTTCTCGGGATCCCTTCGTTTCCTCCCACATTCTCACTCCACTGATTAATTTATAATCATCCGTGCCTTTTGCCCTAAAGGGCGCAATTGTGCATCAATAATTAAACTAAAACTTGAATGCTAAAGGCTACAGGAGACAGTGATGATGAGCAATGAATGAAATGTTGGAATGAAGAAAATGGGGAAAAAACGGAAGAACCTCGAGGAAACCCAGACACGGTGTTTGTCCACCACAAAGTTCACTTAGCGCGAGCTGGGATCGAACCTAGCACCTCATGCACCAGAGGTGAACGCGCTACCACTGAGCCACCGCGGCCCCAAATTAAAACTTGAATGGGATATATTTAATTTTCAAAACATGCACTTACTTGTGGCATTTCCAGAACTTCGTGAATTTAAAATACGTATTTCACTTTCCATATTAACGGAAACGTATGGGAAGCACAGGGTTAAAAAGTCATCATGAAAACTCTCGAAATGTGAGTGTGAAGAAGAATGGAGTGAATTAGTTGGGGTCAAATGGGAAACGAATTAGATGGTGAACGAGAATAGAAATAGTTGAGGAGAAAAGAACAGTTTTAGATATTGTTGAGAAGAGAAAGAGAAACTGTTTGGGACATTGGCCAAGAAGGAACTGTATCACGAGGAACGTGCTAGTGGGTACGGTAGCAGGAAAGAGAGGGAGAGGGCGAAGGGGACTACAATTGATGGACGATATCAAAACAGAAAAATCGTCCGAGAAGAGGAAGAGGTTAATGGAAGACCGTAGTGACCTGTCACTTATGGAAGAATACAATATGTATGATGATGAAGTGTAAATCCGCTGAAATTCGAATTCTAGATTTTTTCATTCAAAGATTACGAGGCATTTTTTAAGATGTTGTGTTTACTAAAAACTTAATATATTTACTTGCCTGTCCGCGTATCCGTCTGTCCGGGAGAAAAAAAAATAATCTCAAGAACAACTGGATGCATCACCAACAAATTTGGCCAGAGTGTAGAGGCTTAAACGTTAGGAAGTCGAATTAGTTGATTTGGAGATGATCCATCCAACTGTTCCCAAGATATGTCCAACCAGAAATCGGTATTCCATGTATTTCTATGGAAGTAACTATGGATATCATCCTTGCATGATAGACTACCCGCAGTGCTGTTTGAATTAGTGGGTTTGCATAATGCTCAGGATGCGAAATACTAATCTAACCGTGGAATATAACGCTAAAATGAAACTAAAATAAAGATTTTCTATTTTCAAATATTCAATTATCTTAACGAATACTTCAATTAAAGTGAGATAATAATGCTATATTTAAGTCTAGGCTATGTAAGCTTGACTTTTAAAGAGTTTGGTTTACCAAAATCCAAACCAAATTTCTATGCGTAGTGTAGACACTGTCATTCCTACTTGTTTACGTACTATGGGTGTCCGAGAGCAAAAGTGATGACGTCAAAACTCAAGAATAAATTTTAATGAAAGCAGATGGGCAAATGGATAGATAATTGAAAAGAAAGTAAGAGCACACTACAATATAAGGTTACCATTAAAAAGAAAGTAAGACTACACTACAATTAAGGACGCAATTAAAAATAAAGTAAGAGCACACTATAATTAAGAACGCAATTAAAAAGAAAGTAAGTCTACACTACAATTAAGGACGCAATTAAAAAGAAAGTAAGAGCACACTACAATTAAGAACACAATTAAAAGTAAAGGAAGAGTATATTATAGTTAAGGACGCAAATTACTGATTCAATATCTTAATAACAAATATAGTACAGATATTTTATCACTTTTTACTGAACATGCCTCTACATTTATACATATATGAAGAAAAAGCACTGAACTACCTTTGCATCAGCTTGTCTCTTATCTAGGCCTTTGGTTCTATCTGGCAAACTTCTTGCTCGCACATCTCTTTTTCCATTTCCAGCTGAATTCATCAGTAATTCACAGAATGCTGCTTTCCATATGCACTACGCGCGCGAACTCTTTTTCTCAAAAAAAGGATTAAATGTTCCACGAAAAGAGAATTTTCTCACTTGAGAAAACCAAAGTGTGAGAAGTATGTCTATGTGTAAGTATAACGAGAAAAAAGAAAGTGCCAGAAAGAAGATCATGATAAAGATTTTAAAAAAGAGAAGAGGAAACTGACGGAGAACAAAAGAGGTAAGTACCAGAAAGGAAAATGAAAAAAGGAAAAGAAGAACTACAATATCATATTGAGATAAAAGACTTTTTACCTTGGCGAACAAAATCGACGAAACTTCACAAAAGCATGAAAGCTATGCATAGCGAGGAAGAATCGAAGAATGAACGTTCGGAGTGTTCATGGACAATTTTTCATTACATGCTTCATTTTCTAAGAGATCTTTAGTATAAAACACGGCTTTTCCATAGGTAAACAGTTGGGAAATTTTCTTACGACGAATTTTCGTCAATGTCAATTGACGTGTAGGTAGATTGTACTATTTAGATCTCGTCTACTGTAAAAGAAAAAATGAAATGAAATCTTTGAGTTTTACGTCCCATGGTTATGGCGGTTAGGCTAAAGGAGACGGTGATTATGGGAAATGAATGAAATGGTGGAATGAATAAAGTGGGAGGAAACGGGAGAACCCCGAGAAAACTCACGCACACGGTGTTTGTCCACCACAAAGTTTACTTGGCGGCGTCTCGGATCGAACCCGGGACCCCACGCACCAGAGGTGAATGCTCTACCACTGAGCCACCGCGGCCCCCTACTGTAAAAGACTAAGTACTGTAAAAGAGTAAATCTCGTCTACTGTAAATGCCTTGATTCATTTACTGACATATACAGACTTTGTCCGGAAAGTAGTAGGGCTGATTTTTTTTAAACTTATTCACAATTTTGACACATCGACTTAATAGTTTTCAAAATATGCCCCTTCTGCATCAACACAGTGTTTCCAGCGACTCTGCCAATCACTGAAGGCTCCTTCTTAGGACGCAGAAATTGGAAGGTTCTTCAGCTCCCTTGTTAATGGCCTCTTGAATGGCCTGGACCGAGTCTTGGTGCTGTTCTTTCATGACGCTTTTTATTCGGGGGAAGAGGAAGGAGTCTGCAGAAGCGACATCTGGGCTGTAGGGTGGCTGAGGAAGCTGTGTGATGTCATGTTTTGTCAGAACTTGTATGACAACAAAGGCAGTGTGGCTCGGTGCATTGTCGTGATGAAGCTTCCATGATCCAGCGATTGCTCGACGGACTCGGGCGACTCGTTTTATGAGCCTTTCAAGTATTTCCACGTAGAATGCAGCACCCAGTCTGACCAGGCGGTACAAATTCTCTGTTAACCACTTCCTTGCACTCAAAAAAAGATTATCAATATCAATTTCATTTTCGACTTGCTCATGCGTTTTTTTTTTTTTTAATCACTCCCATAAGCAGTCTTGATCATGCCATGGGTCTCACTTGCAGTATTACTAGTTTGACGAAAAAATTCACCGCGTAACGCTAATCTATTAAACAATTCATTGTAAAGATGACAAGGCACCATGAAAGGGGTTCACCTTAAAATCTATCTACACTCCGTGAATGCTTTGAAACGACTAGCGACTAATGCGTTGGTAGCTAAGACACCACCACCACCCAACCAGCGCAGTAACATCCTTCCCAATCATGTTTTGTCGGGGAAAAATCAGATTTACAACTTCCTAGACAAACCCTGCACTTATCCCAAGATCTCCGAAACCGCTGACAACACAAACTCGAAATTTTGTACAAATATTTTCCTTAAGGAAGGAAAAAAAAAAAAAAAAAAGACCAAGACTTCTGAAAAGAAGGAACTTTGACTCTTACGGGAAAGGTGAGAGGAAGAAAAAGATATTAAAAATTTCTTCGCCTTTCGTGAGATACCGACAACCATTAGACCTCGAAACTTTAAAATTTTGAATAAATACATCCCGTTAAACGTTAGACTGTTAAGAAGACCAGTATACACAGAGGGAAATATCAAGCACATCAATAAAGAAAAATCCCTAGATTCCGGCTAGAGGCGGTTTCTCTGGTGTTGTTCCTGCCACGGCAGGAAAATTGCAATCCTAGGAAATCTGTATTGTGGTGCAGACTTTTTGGATTATGAAAGAGTCTGTATGCAATCAGGTAATGAAATTAAATCCACGGTTATGCAGGCTAGGCTTAAAAAAACGGTGAGAATGAGAAATGAATGAAAATGGTGGAATGAGAGAAGTGAGGGAAACAGGACAACCCCCAGAAAACCCACGCATTCGATGTTTGTCCACCACAAAGTTCACTTGGCGCGAGCTGGGATCGAACCAGAGCCAAACCCTCTACCACTGAGTCAGATAATGTTTGTCGAAGTACATTGATATGATTTCATCTATACTTCACGTATCAACGGAGGATACACATGTTTTCCGTCTATTTGTGGCTGTACAAATGGATCCTGGCTAAGCAACAATCCTGCATGTACCGTGATACAGAAAATCTTGTTTAAGACACAGAATGTTGCTAAATTTTGCATCCCCGCACTGAGAAAAATTCGTTTATCCCGACAGCGATATATTGTACAAAAATACGAAATCAATATGTTTGCTACGGAAATCTGTACAAACCATTCGTTATTCATATGCTACATACGTATTGCGTTTTTCCTGCTTACTATTGCATCATGACTCTGCCGAATGTATGACATCTAATAGTCTTTTGTACATACATTACCTACGTCAGCTTTCGTCAATCTTTATGTGAGATCCTGCTCGCCTATATATATTTATTTGTTTCATACGGAAAGTTCGTATAGATATATTTATTTGTTTCATACGGAAAGTTCGTATAGATATATTTATTTGTTTCATACGGAAAGTTCGTATAGATATATTTATTTGTTTCATACGGAAAGTTAGTATATTT
>NW_027658027.1:0-14889 GCF_964235325.1 Thermobia domestica
AAGTTAACCACAGGAAAGAGTGAAGAATGGAATTAGCATTATTATTATAGTTAAGAATATGTGGGGGACACGAAAAATATCTTGGCAGTGTTAATCTTTTTAGAGAAAAAATGCGTGGTGACATCCCTTAAGAAAACGCCAATGACGGATGGACTTATAGTTTTAGAAATGCGTGGTGACGTCCCTTAAGAACCGCCAATGAGATACTTTACATAATAGTTGGTATTTTAGAAAATGCGTGGTGACATCCCTTAAGAACCGCCAATGACGGATGGACTTATAGTTTTAGAAATGCGTGGTGACGTCCCTTAAGAACCGTCAATGAGATACTTTATAGTTTTAGAAATGCGTGGTGACAACCCTTAAGAACCGCCAATGAGATACTTTACATATTAGTTGGTATTTTAGAAATGCGTGGTGACAACCCTTAAGAACCGCCAATGACGGTTGGACTTATAGTTTTAGAAATGCGTGGTGACGTCCCTTAAGACCCGTCAATGAGATACTTTACATAATAGCTGGTATTTTAGAAATGTTTGACAATCTACCTTAAGACCCGCCACTGATGGACTTTACGGCAAAATCAAGTGTGCAATTTCTTTGAATCTTTATAACTGAAATTGTGATTAAACAGAATTGCGTACTGTCCAATATTTTTGATGGTAGATTTTATATAAATACATTGTGTCTGAATGATTTGTCATGAATCTGTATTCATATTGGATTGTCTTTTCGGAAAATAAGCAATTTACACATAAAGAACACTTTTAGAACAGATACATATTCAATATTTACTACAGATAATGTTCAAAATATATTGTTTAGTGTAAAATAATTAAGTTCAACAGAAAAGATAGACATTTGTTTGCTTGTATCCCCAATATTTAGAAAATCAGTCAGTATTAAGTGTACAGATGTATTCACAAAGTGTTCAGAAGTGAACAAAAAGTGTTTAGATCCGCGAAAAAGTGTTTTAATGTGTTTTCACACTGAAAAATGTACTTATATAAAGAGTTCTTAGTTGTAGTGGATGCAATTTCCAAGATACATGTGAATATTGCAATTTTACGTAAATGTGTAGACTTTTCTTTCCCACAGTTAGACTCGAAAGAAAAGAACTACGTTCATTGAATCATTTTGGATCATAACAGTGGACTTCTCCCTTTGATTTCGTGTTAGAATAGGTTGTTCATCACGAAACGTAGTGAATACTCAAATGGTTCTCTTTTCCAAGACATGACGAATAAACGAATGTAATTAAGTGAGAGAAATTTAAGCTAGATGTTCTTTTATTTCTGAATAAGTGTTGGGAATATGAACTTGCGTATTTTAAACATGTGTTGCAGTATTCAGAATCTTAATCATATGGTAGTCACATGGTTTTTGTACATACTAACTCTATATTAAGCAAGGTAATGAGTGAGAAAAATAAATATTGGTTTTGTAAAATGAAATGAAATACGAAATATCTTGTTAGGGATGCAGAAAGAGAATCCAATGCAGTGTGAACGCGCTCTTTTTGCGTGGAGGAAGAGGGACTATACCCGGAGTGAATTCCCCCTCACAACTTTTCAATTACTGAATGCCGTCTTTTGCAGTGAGAGATTTCGGTTTTATCCCGTCTTTTTTTTTTTGGCACTAGGATTTCAATGTAAACGTATGCAGCAGTACTAGTAGAGGGGGTTATCCCCCTGAAAGACTGGGGTTCATCCCCCTGAAATGATGTGGTACCGCACCACTTAAGTAAATATTTGCTCTGTCACTGAAAGACATGGGTTTATATTCCTTATTTAACCCAATAGTTTTACTTATACGCGTTTGATCTTCAATACTTTGATAGAATATTAAGACCAACAGAATATACAAGCATGTGCTATGGTTTATTACACATTGAAAACATATATACTATACTCACCTAAGAAATATACGGAACTTTGTCACACACGCGTCAGCACTGCGGGACTTTCAACGCGCAACTAATTTTTAATTATGACTTTTGCCGATAGGTGTCACTAGTAGTAGTAGTGATTGTGCAATACATGATAGGACATGATATAACTTGAATTTGGCGTGTGGGGGTATCATTTCCTTTCACGGCAGCGTACGTGTAAGATCAAGGACAAGCTTTAGCGCATCTTAATTAATTAACTATATAGTTTTAATACTATTAAATAAAGTATAAAGAAATTGATTCAAGCCTATTGTATTCCAGACATTGACGCTTTGCCGAACCTTGAGTGGTGGTAGCAGCACAAATAGAACACCCAAACATTTTTGTTTAGCCTTACAGCGACACAGAGTCGACATTTTTTCTTCTTTTTCTGGTGTTGTGAACGAACAACTAAGGCTTGAAAGGTGTGTATTTCTTCACTTATTGTTTTTAAAAAAGAAAGAAATTATACATATTTGAGCTGTATTTAACCAATATTAATGAACAGAGAGAGACTTATTGTGTCTGGATATTTTAAAAGAATAGATTACATCTGAATATATTTTACTGATTTTTTTTTTCATAAATTGAACAAATTGTTTTCTATTTACATATCATTATTTGACTATAGATTGAAAATAAGTGAATGCTTTTTATTTACATATCATTATTTGACTATAGATTGAAAATAAGTGAATGCTTTTTTTATTTACATATCATTAAAATATAACTATAGGTTGAAAGTAATTGAATGTGCTCTCTCTCTCTTTTATATTCAAGTGATATATTAACGTCAACTTGATAACTCAAAATAGTTTTTTCTTTGTCTTATTTCTTTCAGATGGATTTCTTCTGCCCATCCGAAGAATTGAATATGGTTGATGAAATTTATCTCCAGGAATTGGTGCGCGGTTTCAACGAGTACCCGAGGGTCTTCAGTACCTGGAAAGCCATCATGGAATTGAACAGGCTGGGATATCGGGGCTCGGGGAGATGCGATGCACTCCTACGCGCCCTTCGTGCCTTCGAAGGTAATGATACATTACTTCTCCAGCACTGCGTAAGCAGTGCTGATATAATAGACTTATTTTTGTATGGATTTTTCCGTACATGTGATACTTACGAATCGGCGCAGTCAAAACTTTTATTTATTATCATGTGGGGAAGGTCAGGTGGATAGGATAAAAGATACAGAGTTATCGGACTTTTTTGATTTTGGCACGCGCTTTGTTTCGGAACCGTGCTTAATCCCATCCACAAATAATGCCATAGTCATGCCCCCTCAAGAAAATCATAACTTGAGTCCTAATAATCTATATCAATTAACAAATGAAGATTTAGCTTTCTTGGATGAAGTAAATGGGATTGGCACTCAAAATTCCGATGAAATACCAGCTGAAGAAATGAGGAGTTTGGTTCAAAACGAGGACAATGCTGTGGTTATACCCACGCAACAAGTCCAGGGAGAAAATCCTGTATACAATCCGCCTGAATACTGTGTACAGGATAATCATGACTATGGGGACCAAATGATTTTTACTCCTCAGCCTAACCCGTCATATGCCAATGTTCCACCAATGGTTGGACATGGCAACATAAACAACAACAATAGTACAACTGGTACTATTAGTAGTCCTAATAGTGGTAGTACAGGTGGTAGTGGTAGTGATAATAATAATGGCGGGGATAATCAAAGAAATAGTAATTTCGAAGTTGTAAGAGAAAGCAGAAAAAGGTTTCGTAAGTTCCATCTTACGGGACATGAAATTGCCGTCAGACCTGTGGGTGATGAAAGGAATATTAATAACCCAGAGGCTTATATCGAAAGCTTAATTAATTTTGCGTTGGAACATGTGATCTCCAATGCACGCCCCTCGGACTACATTGGCTTATACATAGAGAGTAGTAATAGTACCAACAACAAACCAGTGTACGTTCCGTTTAGAAGAAAGGGCAATTTCACTGCTAGGACAGTCCTCACTTCAATCGAACGTGTATTAAATTCGAATGAAGTGTTCCTTTTGGGGCAAGAACTATTGTTTCGATTCCATATCGCTGAGAGTATGCACGGCCAGGGAAGAAATGCAACGAGTGCCGTTGACAAATATGCAAAATATCAAGATTACTTAGAAAAACGATTAATTCGTATTGAAAATAGAAATATTTACTGTCTCCCTATGGCCATAGTATGGGGCCAAGTAAAGCTCCACGGTACAAAAGATGATTTGTATAATTTAAAAAGAGAAAACTCCGATACATGGCTTCTTAAAGCAGAAGTTCTCTGCGAGATGGCAGGTGTTAACGTTGAAAGTAAACAAGGTTGTGACTTTTCCGATCTGATCCTCTTTCAAACATATTTGAAAGGGGAATATCAAATCGTAGTTTATGAGGAGCATGAAAAGAATAACCGGGAATATATAGTACGTTACCCGGGAGAACCGGCAGAAAATAAGATTTTTATCCTTTATCGAAGAGGTAACACTATTGGTCATTTCGAACCTATTCGTAACATTAGAACTTTCCTCAAGGCACGGAAGTATTGTTATTATTGTTTGGAAGCTTATGATGAAAGGTCACGTGCACACAAGTGTAAAACTCGTTGTACTTTTTGCGAACATACTCACGAACGTGATTATACCACAAACAGAATTAAATGCAATGCATGCAATAGAGAGTTTGCTGAAGGTGAATGCTTTAATAATCATGTGACCTGTAATAAATCGGCTAGATCTGTATGTGATAATGTAAAGCTCTGCATCAATTGCGGCGTCATCTTTGATAAGAGAGGTCGAAAATCTGATCACATGTGTGGTGAACATTTTTGTTCAACGTGCCACGCATATGTTGATACAAACCATACATGTTTTGTTCAGAGACAGCGACCTGTTCATACGAAAAGGTTTATGTACATCACCTATGATGTAGAGACGATGTTGAAGGCACCGAATGATCGCGGTGAAAGGGAACACGAAGTTGTACTGGTGTGCTGTCGTCATGTTTGTCACTCCTGTATAAGAAAAGGTATCGATGAGCCCTGTAAAACGTGCGGTGATAATGTTGGAAATCGTTCGTTTTCTTTTAAGACAATGACGGCTTTTATTAACCATGTGTTAGTAGAGCGTCCTGTCTTTCAGAAAATCGTGGCAATCGCCCATAATGGTAGTCGCTACGATGGTCTCTTCTGTCTTAGAACTCTAATAGAAGACCAGCATATTGTACCCAGTGTCCTTATTCAGGGTCAAAAGATTTTTAATATCAGCATAGGTAATCGTATCTTTTTCCGCGACTCTTACCTTTATATTGGCGTCAAATTATCCAAATTACCAAAAACGTTAGGCCTTAGTCAAAATTTAAAGAAGGGAGATTTCCCATATTTATTCAATACTGAAGAAAATCAAAATTATGTTGGTCCCTACCCTCCGATTGAGTACTATGACCCTGAAGGGCGAAGCACAGAAGAAAGAAAACAACTGGAAGCCTGGCACCAAGAACGTGCGGAAAGTGGCGAGGAGTTTAACCTGCAGAGGGATATGCTGGCTTATTGTGAGAATGATGTTAGAATTCTAACAGAAGCGGTCATTAAGTTTAGCGCTATCATCGAAGAGAAAACGGAGGGTTTGCAATGTTTCATAACATCATCTACCATTGCAAGTCTCGCAATGCGGACATATCGTACCTTGCACTTACCGGAGAATACTATTCCTATCATTCCCGCGTTGGGATTTCATCATAAGACCAAGTATAGTACAAAAGCTATGCAATGGCTTATGTATATGGAAGACCAATTAGGGATAGAAATCCAGCATGCTAGGAGAGGTGGGGAAAAGTATATTGGTAGGTACAAGGTCGATGGATGGCACGAAGGACTCAACGCTGCCTTCGACTTTTACGGGTGTTATTTCCATGCCTGCCGCCTTTGCTTCCCCTTTAACCGTGACGCGGTTTTGCACGATGCCCAGGACTCGTACAATACGATGGAGAAACGATATGAGCAAACCATGCGCCGCCGTAGGTACCTGAAAAGTATAGGTGTAAACCTATACGAAATATGGGAATGTTCTTGGGACAATAAGGTAAAGATGGATAAGGAAGTGCAAAAGTTTGTTCAAGAACGTTGTACTAATCTACCTGATTTTCTTATTCCTAAGAACTGTTACAACGGTGGTCGCACGGAGGTCTTTCGTTCCTACGTCAATTGTGCGAGTGATGAGCGAATTTCCTACGCCGATGTAACATCGTTATACCCTTGGGTGATGGCACGTAAACCTATGCCGGTTAAATCACCTAAGATTCACACGGGACCGGACTTTCCAGATGTGGAAAGTATTCACGGTGTAGTCAAATGCACAATCGTCCCTCCAAAGGACCTCTACTTTCCGATCTTACCATACGTTGCGGGAGATCGATTACTTTTCGGCCTCTGCCGCACATGCATGGAAGAAGAAAACACTAACGAATGTACCCATAGCGATGCTGAGTGTGCTCTCACAGGAACATTTTGTACACCAGAGTTACACCTTGCTCTTAAAAAAGGTTACAAAATAATCGATATACATGAGATATGGGAATTTGAACTTTTAGATCCTGAAGAGGGGAATTCAGGAGGGCTGTTCGGGACCTACGTGAATTCCTTCCTTCAGATGAAGCAGGAAGCCTCTGGTTTTCCTGCTTACTGCACCACTGAAGAAGACAAACAAAAATATATCGATGAATATTATGCCCATGAAGGCATACGATTAAATTATGACAATATTAGGATGAACCCGGGATTGAGGCAGTGTGCGAAGCTATACCTCAATTCATTGTATGGTAAGTGGGGGCAACGCACAGACATGTCGCAAAGTATAATCGTTAGTGATGAGGTTACCTTTCTTAGGTATTTAACTACGGCAAGGTATGAAATTCAAAGTGTGGTGCCAATTGATGATGACCATCTCATTCTCACGTACAGAGACATTGAAAATGAAAACGTTCCGTTGGAGTTTTCCAATGTGATACTAGCCGCATTTATTACTTCGTGGGCTAGACTTAGACTTTACGAACTACTGACGACTGTAGGACCTGACAGAGTAATCTACTGTGACACTGACAGTATCATGTACTTACAGAAAAAAGATGAGGAACCCTTGTTACCGCTCGGAAACTATTTGGGTGATCTAACGAATGAAATTCCTGAAGGTTGGGAGTTTACAACCTTTATTGGTCTTGGCTGTAAAAATTATGCTATGCGGCTAACAAATGCCCAAGGGGATGTTCGGCATATATACAAAATTAGGGGGATAACACTAAATGATAGGACCTCTCAGAAAATTAACTTTGAGAGTTTCTATAAATTAGTGTCTGGACAATTAGAGTCCACAGTAATAGAAAACCCAAATAGCATCGTTCGTAGACCGGGGTTCCGTATCTTTAGCTGTAGAGAGACAAAGACACACCGTGAGGTCAACAAAAAACGAAAACGGATTGACGAACCTGACATAACCGACGATGAACCAATACGAAAACGTGCAAGTGTACCTTACGGTTATAGGCCCACGAATGAGTGAATGTGACTTGTATGAATGTCTCTTTCATGTAATAAAACCCCGAACCATCATCATATGTGAAAATATTTATTCTTAATTTATTCCTAATTTATTTAATTTATTCTTAATTTATTTAATTTATTCTTAATTTATTTAATTTATTCTTAATTTATTTTATTCTTTTTTATATTTTCGTTTGCTGTGCAAACAATGTATAAACTAGTCACTTCAGCTTTAATCTTATATCCCAGTGATTTTTTTATCCATTTCATTACTATGTATACTCCGAACAATCAATGATTGTGAAAATATTAAAATTCAATGTGTGAGTGTGAGTGTGTATATAAAGCAGAGTCTCTATTGTATGCATTCATTTGATTACAAGATGTTAAAGTTTCAACATCCCTCTACTATTTTAATCGCTGGTCCTTCAAGGGCTGGTAAAACTTGTTTTGTAAATCGTTTACTTAATGAACATGATCAAATGTTTAGTATAAAGTTTAATGATATTGTTTGGTGTTATGGTGCAGTAATACCAAAATTAGATGCAAATGCAAAAATACGTTTTGTAGAGGGAATACCTGACATGAATAATTTTGAAATCAAAGAAAATTCATTATTAATACTTGATGATTTAATGTCAGAAACTAATGGTGATGTTGCTAATTTATTTACAAAGTATGCACATCACAAAAAGTTAACTGTAATATTTATTATTCAAAATTTATTTCCAAAAGGAAAACATGCACGTGATATTAGTTTAAATGCACATTATATTATAGTATTTAAAAATCCACGTGATAAATTACAAATACAATATTTAGCAAGGCAAATTATGCCTCGGTATAGTAAAGAAGTCGTGAGTGTGTTCGAAGAAGTAACACGAGAGCCTCACACTTATTTATTATTTGACTTGACACAAAAAACAAACGATGCATTGCGAATACGCACAAATATTTTTCCGAATGAAATCATGTATGTGTACGCTAACGTAAAAGACATGCATACAGAAATTTTTGTTTAGTCTGCATCAAGATGTTGAAGGTGAAACAACACTACAGCACGCTCCGTGCGCTGTGCAAATGCAAAAATACCAAGCGAAAACAAATTTTACAAAATGCTTCAGGGGATTTAATAAGAACAATATCTCAAGTAGCTAAGAACACAATAAAAGGAAACATCCCTTTAAATTCTCGTCAGAAGCAACGTTTACGTAGACATAAAAAGATCTTACGTGCTCTATCTCAGCAACGTACTGCATTGAATAAAAAGAAAAAGTTGTTACTACAGAAAGGTGGTGCTCTTTTACCGTTAATCTTGGGACCACTTCTTGCAGCAGTGGGAAGCAGTATTTTTAGTCGCTAAATATGTCAGAATTACGTAAAATGATTTTAGTTCCTGAAAATGCTGTACATGAAATTCAATCGAATCTTAAATCCATAGATTCACATCAATCACGTTTAGATGAAGAAATGAATAACATCTTAAAACGTCGTGATCTTAGTGTACAACAAAAGTGGAAATTATATCAACAAGCTTTGCATCGTTATTTACAGTATACATCTTCTTCACATAAACCTATTACTTTACCTTTCATTCAAGAAGAAGAAGAAGAAAAATCATCATCATCAACTTCCAAACAAGATAGCAATACTTCTATTTTACCATTTGTATCAGACATTTTACAATCAGTACCGAAAACACTTCGTAGGAAAACAGATCTATTATTAAAACAGTTGACAAGTTGTAATAAAATTCAGTGGGATAAGTCTGGTACAGTACGTATTCATGAAAAAACAATACCAGGTTCAAATATTATAGATTTAGTAAATGATGTTGTTCGTACAAGAAAATATTCAAGAAATCCTATAGGTATTCATGAATTTAAAAATTTATTAGAAGATCTTAATGTTCCTAAAGAATTTATTGGTACACCTATTAGCACGCCAGCATCAAAAGTGAAAAGTAATAGTAGTAGTAGTAGTAGTAGTAGTAGTAGTAGTAGACGACAACGTATTCGTAAAGTAAGAAAATCTCCTAGTCCTGCAGTAGTAGCTAATTTATTTAAACATTGGAAAGAATATAGTATGTAAAATGACAAAATTATCAAAAATATATTATGATTATTCAAATCCTGATTCTTTATCAAGTATACAAACATTACAACGCAAAACAAAGTTATCTAAAAAGAAAATTAAAAAATGGTTAGCTTCTCAAGATGCTTATACATTACATGCACCAGCTCGTAAAGTTTTTGAACGTAAAAAGTATTATGTTAGTGCACCAAATGAAACATTACAAATGGATTTAGCAGATATGCAAAATATTGCAAAGTATAATAATAATTATAAATATATATTATGTTGTATTGACATTTTTTCACGTTATGCATATTGTGTTCCGTTAAAAACAAAGAAAGGTCCTGAAATGGTAAAAGCAATAACAAAAATTTTTAAAAATTTCAAGTTACCTGTGTTTAACGTACAAACAGATTTAGGTGGTGAATTTTATAATCGGCATGTAAAACAATTGTTTAAAGAATATGAAATTAATCATTATAGTGTTCATTCCGAAATTAAGTGTGCGTTAGCAGAACGCTTTATACGTACATTAAAAGAAAGATTGTATCGTTATTTTACTGCAAAGAATACTTATCGTTATATTAATATATTAGATCAAATTGTAAAAAATTATAATCATTCATACCATTCAAGTATTAAAATGGCACCTGCACAAGTAAATGATTCCAATGTGAATCAAGTGTGGGAAACATTATACGGAAATAAAAAGAATAAGAAAAATATAACTTGTAAATTTAGTTCGGGTGATTATGTTCGTGTTAGTAAGTATAAACATAAATTAGAAAAAGGATATTTACCTAAATGGTCACAAGAAATATTTATTGTTGACAAATGTATAAAGTCAGATCCTGTCACTTACAAATTAAAAGATTGGAACGGTGAAGAAATTAAAGGAATATTTTATGCAGAAGAATTACAAAAAGTAATTATAAATTCAAAGAAAACATATCTTATTGAAAAAGTATTGAAACGTAAAAATGGGTGGATGTATGTAAAATGGTTAGGATATCCATCAAGTATGAATTCGTGGATTAGATCAGATTCTATTCAGTCTGCAAAATGAATTCGAACTTTACACACGACTTTTACGTTACTCTTCCTTCAAATGCAAGTAGCAATCTTTTTGATAATAATACAACATCATCATTTCGAGTTAAATTGGCACAACCTATTGATTTACGTGATGGGGAATGGGGTGTTGCATTAACACAAATTAATATTCCGTGGAGTTTTTACAATGTTGGTGAAAATGAAGAAATTATAATTACTAGTGTTATCGATGGTAAAGTTGAACGCCACCATGTTCCAATTACACCTGGATATTATTCATCAATTGAATCTATTCTACAATTAATTCCTGAAAATGCTCGTATGTTACACTATTTAAAAAATAAAAATCAAATTGTTATTAAACATTCTTTGAAATTAGAAGATCAATGTATGATTGGTGTTACACCAGGATTACAACACATTTTCGGATTTATTAATGAAAATACGTATGATGTTAAAAAAGTTGTATACACAAAAGTTAGAAATGTTGATTTAATATTAGCACGTGGAAAATTTCCATGTGATTTAGATTATAATATTCCCAATACAATTAATGTTTGCATTGATATTGTAAAACAACAACAAAATATAGGACCATTAGTTCGAAAACTTAGTGTATATAATGTACAACACGGTCATGTAAAATCTTTTGTGTTTCACGCGCCACATTATGTTAAAGTTGAAAAGAAATATTTTGATACGATAGAAGTAAACTTAAAAGATGAACACGGGTTAAAATTACCATTTCGTTTTGGAACTTCAAACCTAACACTTCACTTTAAACGAAAATGATTTCTGAAAGTATTGATGATAGTTTTTACATTACACTAGTTTCAAATGCTAGTGCAGATGTATATCCTACAAATAGTCCAACACATTTTATTAATCAATTAAAAAATAATATTCGTTTATCAGAATCCGATTGGTATGTAGGATTAAGTGAAGTACATATTCCATTAACATGTTATAATGTTACCGATGGTGAAAATGTTATATGGTACAAATTTAAAAATGCAAAACCTATGAAAAGTAAAATTCTTGTTGGATATTATCCATCCATTCATCATTTACTAGAGGAATTAAACGCAATATCAAGTTTTATAAAATTTAGTTTTTCAAATGTTGTGCATGTTGAATGTGATGAACGTGTAGAATCAGTTACATTGTCGCCTACATTAGCTTTACAATTAGGTTTTTCTGAAAAATCAGATCTTGTTAAAGAATCTCGTGGATTCAAACAACCATATGTAGATATCGGATATCCACATCAAATTTTTATTTATACAGATATTATACAATATCAATTTTTAGGTGATACAAAAGCACCATTATTACGTATAGCAACAATCTCTGATATTAAATACGGAAAAGTTCAAACAATTACCTTTGAAGATATTCATTATATGCCACTTGCAAAATTTTGTTTTAACACAATTGAAATACTATTAAAAGATCATGCAGGGCGAAATTTGCCATTTCGTTCTGGGACACTGACCGTAACACTACATTTTAAACGCTCTCCTGCATCTGCTAAATAATAATTATAGGAAAAAGATGAGAGCAAAACGTGTTACTTATCACCGTGGACGTGGAATACCATATTTTTCAGGACCTGTATATCAAAGGGGACATGGTATAGGTAGTTTCTTTAAAGGATTATTTCGTTTTGCTTTACCATTTCTTAAACAAGGTGCAAAAACTGTAGGACGTCAAGCATTACAAACCGGTATGCAAGTTGCGGGTGATGTATTAGAAAATCGACCATTTAAAGAATCTGTTCGTGCGCGTGTAAAAGAAGCTGGTAATAGTTTAAAGACAAAAGCAATTAATAAAGTTGGACAGTTGCTAACTGGTAACGGCAAGAGACGGTCACGCAAGAGGAAAGCTCCTGCAATTGTAAAGTTTGGACCACCAACAAAACGTAAACATATACACGACATCTTTTCATAATGGCGCTCCTAAATTCAAGTAGTTTTGAATGTTGTACCAATGAATTTGATTTCTTTTCTATACCAATGACACAAACAGCTATTGAAGCAACTACAAATGCTGAATATCGTCCTATTTCCACATTAACCTCAGAAGGACCTATTGAATTTGTTATTCCAGGAGAAACAGGGGAATTTATTCATCCTGCATATCTATATCTTTATGTACGTTGTAAAATTACTAAAGCTGATGGTACAACTTTAGCTAATGATGATACTGTTGCACCAGTAAATAATTTCTTACATTCTTTATTTAGTCAAATTGATATTTCATTAAATGATAAATTAATTAGTTCTTCATCAGGATCTTATCCTTATCGTGCATACATTGAAACATTATTAAATTATTCTTATGATGCTTCTCAAACACATTTAGCATGTGGGTTGTGGCATAAAGATACTGCAAAAAATTTTAATAAATTAGATAATACAAATGCTGGTTTTCAAAAACGTGCTAATAAGGTGAAAAATAGTAAATCTTTTGAAATGTATGGACGTCTTCATACTGATATTGTAAGTTTAGATCGTATGCTTCCTAACAAAGTAAGTTTACGTGTAAAACTACATCGTAGTAAAGATAATTTTTGCTTAATGTCTCCTGAAAATACAAGTTATAAAGTTGCACTTGAGGAAGTTATTCTTCATGTACGACGTATTGATGTAGCTGCAGATTTAGCTATGCAATTAAACACACGAATGGGTTCGGAAACGGCCAAGTTACCTCTGACGAGAGTGGAGACAAGATCTTATACTATACCTGCACAAGTAAAGTCTTACAACATTGATAATCTTTTCCTGGGTAATGTTCCTAAAGGCCTGGTTATTGGTTTCATCTCCAACACAGCCTTCAATGGGAAATCACATCTTAATCCCTTTGAATTTCGAAACTTTAACGTTAACAAACTGCAATTACAAGTCGGCTCAAAATCATTTTCTCCCAACCCCCTCACTCCTGATTTTAATAACAATTTATATCTTCTAAGTTACTATACTTTGATTTCAGGTACTGGTATATATTATCAAAATTATTCCCATACTGTTACTCTTGATGAGTATCCAAACGGATATGTTCTGTATGCTTTTATTCTATCTCCAACAGGAACTTTAGACGACAACACGTGGGATGTGGTACGCGATTCCCCTGTAAATTTAAAAGTATAATTTTCAGAAACTTTAACTGAACCTGTTACATGCATTGTGTACGCACAATTCGATTCTTTAGCACAAGTAGACAAAGATAGAAATATTTATACTGATAACACCTTCTAATTTATTCAGTTGAGTAGGATGAGGGTTGTTGTACACTTCTCGGCGTATCATGATAACGAAGATGACTTTATTGTAAAAGAATTAGCCATTGTAAATCCTGACGTTCCCTTTTTCCAAAATTGGATTTTTAAACCACCATTTCCTTTAAATAAGTTAGCTGAGCCGATCGTAAGTACAAACAAATATCTAGGTGAGAATGTGTATGGCATTACCTGGCACGAAGGCGATGTAGAATATTCCCATCTTAAGGAAATACTTCAATCATATTGTTCAAATACTACAACAATATATACCTACGGAATAAATAGAAAGTGTTTTCTTCAAGAAATTCTTCAAAGAGAAGTTACAAATTTAGAAGAAATAAACTGTCCAAAGTATACTGCATTAAGTTTTCACGTTCATCGGTGTGCACATAATAAGCATCGTTTCGGACAATATAGGTGCAGTGTTCATGAAGCATTACTGTATAGTGAATATGTAAAAGTGTATGACTATGTCTTACATGTGAATAACAGTGATAGTTACATACCTACTACAATTAAAAATAATAATCTTCATCATGTATAGTGACGAGTTGTTAAAAGTGTTACTAAGTGATAAAGTGACTGGTGCAAGTGTTACTGGAATTTACCCTATTGACAGACTACCTGTAACGGTAGAACCTCCTGCTGCACTTGTGATTAATCTTGATACATCTGATTCTGCTGGTTCCCACTGGGTCGCAGTGTACATCAATAAGAAAAAACATGGGTACTACTTTGACAGTCTTGCTATGGACATTCCCAAAGAAATAAAAAACTTTTTGTCGAAAAATACTAAAATGTACTTTACGAATAATCATCAATATCAACATGATAATTCTGTGTTGTGCGGGTATTTTGTGTTGTTCTTTTTGCATCATATTATCCGCACTCAATCATTTCAAAAGTGTTTAAAAATGTTTAACAAGAAAAATTTGAAAAAGAATGATGATATCGTTTATAAACATGTGAACAAATTTTTTAAAAAAAGAAAACAGAAATAATTTTTTTATTTTTTTTTATTTT
>NW_027658028.1:0-14838 GCF_964235325.1 Thermobia domestica
AGAAAGTGCATATATTAACGAATGCCCTGTATGTACTTCTGAATGGCACAGTAACATATTCCTCTTCTATCATTCGTTAACCACAGTATGGTGTGTCAAAGCCACATATAATGGAATCGAATCTCTTTTATTTTGAAAAAACTAAAAAAGAGAAACAAACGTTATAAGAGGAATTTTAACGTTTCTTCAAGGGCAAAGGACACTTATCGCAACCGTACAAAATGGATGGGTTTCCTCTTCAATTTTAGCTTTATTTCGTCAAAATATGTAAATAATTTTGGGAGATATGGCGAATAGTATGTAGTATATAGTAACAATGGATAACAATATAATATATATGTAGAATGACATATGCTATATTGTTGAATAGTTGCCTAACAACATATATATACCAAATAGGAGAGTTTTTTAAAAAATTGAAGAAATTAGTAGTTGAAGCCATACATTTTCCAGTTACAACGAGTGTCACGTGGTCTCATCAGCCGTGAGAGGGTTAACTATTTCTTCTAAAGCAACAGGTACTACGTTCATTTTTTTGTGCAGTTTGTAGTAATTTGTGCATTTATTTTCCGCTGATGATGTGTAGAACATTTAGTTAGCATATTTGGTTGAGATTTGGAAAAAATATACAGGGTGATGCAAAATTCAGCTTTGTAGTACAGAAAGTATAAATTGGTTTTCAAAATGTGAAGAAAGTGCATATATTAACGAATGCCCTGTATGTACTTCTGAATGGTACAGTAACATATTCCTCTTTTATCATTCGCTAACCACAGTATGGTGTGTCAAAGCCACATATAATGGAATCGAGTCTGTTTTATTTTGAAAAAACTAAAAAAGAGAAACAAACGTTATAAGAGGAATTTTAACGTTTCTTCAAGGGCAAAGGACCCTTTTCGCAACAGGACAAAATGGAGGGGTTTGCTCTTCAATTTTAGCTTTATTTCGTCAAAATATGTAAATAATTTTGGGAGATATGGCGAATACTATGTAGTATATAGTAACAATGGATAACAATATAATATATATGTAGAATGACATATGCTATTTTGTTGAATAGTTGCCTAACAACATATATATACCAAATAGGAAAGTTTTTAAAAAAAATTGAAGAAATTAGTGGTTGAAGCCATACATTTTCCAGTTACAACGAGTGTCACGTGGTCTCATCAGCCGTGAGAGGGTTAACTATTTCTTCTAAAGCAACAGGTACTACGTTCATTTTTTAGTGCAGTTTGTAGTAATTTGTGCATTAGTTTCCCATGATGATGTGTAGAACATTTAGTTAGCATATTTGGTTGAGATGTGGAAAAAATATACAGGGTGATGCAAAATTCAGCTTTGTAGTACAGAAAGTATAAATTGGTTTTCAAAATGTGAAGAAAGTGCATATATTAACGAATGCCCTGTATGTACTTCTGAATGGTACAGTAACATATTCCTCTTTTATCATTCGCTAACCACAGTATGGTGTGTCAAAGCCACATATAATGGAATCGAATCTGTTTTATTTTGAAAAAACTAAAAAAGAGAAACAAACGTTAGAAGAGGAATTTTAACGTTTCTTCAAGGGAAAAAGACCCTTATCGCAACAGGACAAAATGGAGGTTTTTCCTCTTCAATTTGAGCCTTATTTCGTTAAAATATGTAAATAATTTTGGGAGATATGGCGAATAGTATGTAGTATATAGTAACAATGGATAACAATATAATATATATGTAGAATGACATATGCTATATTGTTGAATAGTTGCCTAACAACATATATATACCAAATAGGAGAGTTTTTTTAAAAAATTGAAGAAATTAGTGGTTGAAGAGATATATTTTCCAGTTACAACGAGTGTCACGTGGTCTCATCAGCCGTGAGAGGGTTAACTATTTCTTCTAAAGAAACAGGTACTACGTTCATTTTTTAGTGCAATTTGTAGTAATTTGTGCATTTATTTTCCCACGATGATGTGTAGAACATTTAGTTAGCATATTTGGTTGAGATTTGGAAAAAATATACAGGGTGATACAAAATTCAACTTTGTAGTACAGAAAGTATAAATTGGTTTTCAAAATGTGAAGAAAGTGCATATATTAACGAATGCCCTGTATGTACTTCTGAATTGTACAGTAACATATTCCTCTTTTATCATACGTTAACCACAGTATGGTGTGTCAAAGCCACATATAATGGAATCGAATCTGTTTTATTTTGAAAAAACTAAAAAACAGAAACAAACGTTATAAGAGGAATTTTAACGTTTCTTCAAGGACAAAGGACCCTTTTCGCAACAGGACAAAATGGAGGGGTTTGCTCTTCAATTTTAGCTTTATTTCGTCAAAATATGTAAATAATTTTGGGAGATATGGCGAATAGTATGCAGTATATAGTAACAATGGATAACAATATAATATATATGTAGAATGACATATTCTATATTGTTGAATAGTTGCCTAACAACATATATATACCAAATAGGAAAGTTTTTAAAAAAATTGAAGAAATTAGTGGTTGAAGCCATACATTTTCCAGTTACAACGAGTGTCACGTGGTCTCATCAGACGTGAGAGGGTTAACTATTTCTTCTAAAGCAACAGGTACTACGTTCATTTTTTTGTGCAGTTTGTAGTAATTTGTGCATTTATTTTCCGCTGATGATGTGTAGAACATTTAGTTAGCATATTTGGTTGAGATTTAAAAAAAATATACAGGGTGATGCAAAAATCAGCTTTGTAGTACAGAAAGTATAAATTGGTTTTCAAAATGTGAAGAAAGTGCATATATTAACGAATGCCCTGTATGTACTTCTGAATGGCACAGTAACATATTCCTCTTTTATCATTCGTTAACCACAGTATGGTGTGTCAAAGCCACATATAATGGAATCGAATCTGTTTTATTTTGAAAAAACTAAAAAAGAGAAACAAACGTTATAAGAGGAATTTTAACGTTTCTTCAAGGGCAAAGGACACTTATCGCAACCGTACAAAATGGATGGGTTTCCTCTTCAATTTTAGCTTTATTTCGTCAAAATATGTAAATAATTTTGGGAGATATGGCGAATAGTATGTAGTATATAGTATCAATGGATAACAATATAATATATATGTAGAATGACATATGCTATATTGTTGAATAGTTGCCTAACAACATATATATACCAAATAGGAGAGTTTTTTAAAAAATTGAAGAAATTAGTAGTTGAAGCCATACATTTTCCAGTTACAACGAGTGTCACGTGGTCTCATCAGCCGTGAGAGGGTTAACTATTTCTTCTAAAGCAACAGGTACTACGTTCATTTTTTGTGCAGTTTGTAGTAATTTGTGCATTTATTTTCCGCTGATGATGTGTAGAACATTTAGTTAGCATATTTGGTTGAGATTTGGAAAAAATATACAGGGTGATGCAAAATTCAGCTTTGTAGTACAGAAAGTATAAATTGGTTTTCAAAATGTGAAGAAAGTGCATATATTAACGAATGCCCTGTATGTACTTCTAAATTGTACAGTAACATATTCCTCTTTTATCATTCGTTAACCACAGTATGGTGTGTCAAAGCCACATATAATGGAATCGAATCTGTTTTATTTTGAAAAAACTAAAAAACAGAAACAAACGTTATAAGAGGAATTTTAACGTTTCTTCAAGGACAAAGGACCCTTTTCGCAACAGGACAAAATGGAGGGGTTTGCTCTTCAATTTTAGCTTTATTTCGTCAAAATATGTAAATAATTTTGGGAGATATGGCGAATAGTATGTAGTATATAGTAACAATGGATAACAATATAATATATATGTAGAATGACATATTCTATATTGTTGAATAGTTGCCTAACAACATATATATACCAAATAGGAAAGTTTTTAAAAAAATTGAAGAAATTAGTGGTTGAAGCCATACATTTTCCAGTTACAACGAGTGTCACGTGGTCTCATCAGCCGTGAGAGGGTTAACTATTTCTTCTAAAGCAACAGGTACTACGTTCATTTTTTTGTGCAGTTTGTAGTAATTTGTGCATTTATTTTCCGCTGATGATGTGTAGAACATTTAGTTAGCATATTTGGTTGAGATTTAAAAAAAATATACAGGGTGATGCAAAAATCAGCTTTGTAGTACAGAAAGTATAAATTGGTTTTCAAAATGTGAAGAAAGTGCATATATTAACGAATGCCCTGTATGTACTTCTGAATGGCACAGTAACGTATTCCTCTTCTATCATTCGTTAACCACAGTATGGTGTGTCAAAGCCACATATAATGGAATCGAATCTGTTTTATTTTGAAAAACTAAAAAAGAGAAACAAACGTTATAAGAGGAATTTTAACGTTTCTTCAAGGGCAAAGGACACTTATCGCAACCGTACAAAATGGATGGGTTTCCTCTTCAATTTTAGCTTTATTTCGTCAAAATATGTAAATAATTTTGGGAGATATGGCGAATAGTATGTAGTATATAGTAACAATGGATAACAATATAATATATATGTAGAATGACATATGCTATATTGTTGAATAGTTGCCTAACAACATATATATACCAAATAGGAGAGTTTTTTAAAAAATTGAAGAAATTAGTAGTTGAAGCCATACATTTTCCAGTTACAACGAGTGTCACGTGGTCTCATCAGCCGTGAGAGGGTTAACTATTTCTTCTAAAGCAACAGGTACTACGTTCATTTTTTAGTGCAGTTTGTAGTAATTTGTGCATTAGTTTCCCATGATGATGTGTAGAACATTTAGTTAGCATATTTGGTTGAGATTTGGAAAAAATATACAGGGTGATACAAAATTCAGCTTTGTAGTACAGAAAGTATAAATTGGTTTTCAAAATGTGAAGAAAGTGCATATATTAACGAATGCCCTGTACGTACTTCTGAATGGTACAGTAACATATTCCTCTTTTATCATTCGTTAACCACAGTATGGTGTGTCAAAGCCACATATAATGGAATCGAATCTGTTTTATTTTGAAAAAACTAAAAAAGAGAAGCAAACGTTAGAAGAGGAATTTTAACGTTTCTTCAAAAGCAAAAGACCCTTATCGCAACAGGACAAAACGGAGGTTTTTCCTCTTCAATTTGAGCCTTATTTCGTTAAAATATGTAAATAATTTTGGGAGATATGGCGAATAGTATGTAGTATATAGTAACAATGGATAACAATATAATATATATGTAGAATGACATATGCTATATTGTTGAATAGTTGCCTAACAACATATATATACCAAATAGGAAAGTTTTTAAAAAAATTGAAGAAATTAGTAGTTGAAGCCATACATTTTCCAGTTACAACGAGTGTCACGTGGTCTCATCAGCCGTGAGAGGGTTAACTATTTCTTCTAAAGCAACAGGTACTACGTTCATTTTTTTGTGCAGTTTGTAGTAATTTGTGCATTTATTTTCCGCTGATGATGTGTAGAACATTTAGTTAGCATATTTGGTTGAGATTTGGAAAAAATATACAGGGTGATGCAAAATTCAGCTTTGTAGTACAGAAAGTATAAATTGGTTTTCAAAATGTGAAGAAAGTGCATATATTAACGAAGGCCCTGTATGTACTTCTGAATGGCACAGTTACATATTCCTCTTCTATCATTCGTTAACCACAGTATGGTGTGTCAAACCCACATATAATGGAATCGAATCTGTTTTATTTTGAAAAAACTAAAAAAGAGAAACAAACGTTAGATAAGGAATTTTAACGTTTCTTCAAAAGCAAAAGACCCTTATCGCAACAGGACAAAACGGAGGTTTTTCCTCTTCAATTTGATCCTTATTTCGTTAAAATATGTAAATAATTTTGGGAGATATGGCGAATAGTATGTAGTATATAGTAACAATGGATAACAATATAATATATATGTAGAATGACATATGCTATATTGTTGAATAGTTGCCTAACAACATATATATACCAAATAGGAGAGTTTTTTAAAAAATTGAAGAAATTAGTAGTTGAAGCCATACATTTTCCAGTTACAACGAGTGTCACGTGGTCTCATCAGCCGTGAGAGGGTTAACTTTTTCTTCTAAAGCAACAGGTACTACGTTCATTTTTTTGTGCAGTTTGTAGTAATTTGTGCATTTATTTTCCGCTGATGATGTGTAGAACATTTAGTTAGCATATTTGGTTGAGATTTGGAAAAAATATACAGGGTGATGCAAAATTCAGCTTTGTAGTACAGAAAGTATAAATTGGTTTTCAAAATGTGAAGAAAGTGCATATATTAACGAATGCCCTGTATGTACTTCTGAATGGTACAGTAACATATTCCTCTTTTATCATTCGCTAACCACAGTATGGTGTGTCAAAGCCACATATAATGGAATCGAATCTGTTTTATTTTGAAAAAACTAAAAAAGAGAAACAAACGTTAGAAGAGGAATTTTAACGTTTCTTCAAGGGAAAAAGACCCTTATCGCAACAGGACAAAATGGAGGTTTTTCCTCTTCAATTTGAGCCTTATTTCGTTAAAATATGTAAATAATTTTGGGAGATATGGCGAATAGTATGTAGTATATAGTAACAATGGATAACAATATAATATATATGTAGAATGACATATGCTATATTGTTGAATAGTTGCCTAACAACATATATATACCAAATAGGAGAGTTTTTTTTAAAAAATTGAAGAAATTAGTGGTTGAAGAGATATATTTTCCAGTTACAACGAGTGTCACGTGGTCTCATCAGCCGTGAGAGGGTTAACTATTTCTTCTAAAGAAACAGGTACTACGTTCATTTTTTAGTGCAATTTGTAGTAATTTGTGCATTTATTTTCCCACGATGATGTGTAGAACATTTAGTTAGCATATTTGGTTGAGATTTGGAAAAAATATACAGGGTGATGCAAAATTCAACTTTGTAGTACAGAAAGTATAAATTGGTTTTCAAAATGTGAAGAAAGTGCATATATTAACGAATGCCCTGTATGTACTTCTGAATTGTACAGTAACATATTCCTCTTTTATCATTCGTTAACCACAGTATGGTGTGTCAAAGCCACATATAATGGAATCGAATCTGTTTTATTTTGAAAAAACTAAAAAACAGAAACAAACGTTATAAGAGGAATTTTAACGTTTCTTCAAGGACAAAGGACCCTTTTCGCAACAGGACAAAATGGAGGGGTTTGCTCTTCAATTTTAGCTTTATTTCGTCAAAATATGTAAATAATTTTGGGAGATATGGCGAATAGTATGCAGTATATAGTAACAATGGATAACAATATAATATATATGTAGAATGACATATTCTATATTGTTGAATAGTTGCCTAACAACATATATATACCAAATAGGAAAGTTTTTAAAAAAATTGAAGAAATTAGTGGTTGAAGCCATACATTTTCCAGTTACAACGAGTGTCACGTGGTCTCATCAGACGTGAGAGGGTTAACTATTTCTTCTAAAGCAACAGGTACTACGTTCATTTTTTTGTGCAGTTTGTAGTAATTTGTGCATTTATTTTCCGCTGATGATGTGTAGAACATTTAGTTAGCATATTTGGTTGAGATTTAAAAAAAATATACAGGGTGATGCAAAAATCAGCTTTGTAGTACAGAAAGTATAAATTGGTTTTCAAAATGTGAAGAAAGTGCATATATTAACGAATGCCCTGTATGTACTTCTGAATGGCACAGTAACATATTCCTCTTTTATCATTCGTTAACCACAGTATGGTGTGTCAAAGCCACATATAATGGAATCGAATCTGTTTTATTTTGAAAAAACTAAAAAAGAGAAACAAACGTTATAAGAGGAATTTTAACGTTTCTTCAAGGGCAAAGGACACTTATCGCAACCGTACAAAATGGATGGGTTTCCTCTTCAATTTTAGCTTTATTTCGTCAAAATATGTAAATAATTTTGGGAGATATGGCGAATAGTATGTAGTATATAGTAACAATGGATAACAATATAATATATATGTAGAATGACATATGCTATATTGTTGAATAGTTGCCTAACAACATATATATACCAAATAGGAGAGTTTTTTAAAAAATTGAAGAAATTAGTAGTTGAAGCCATACATTTTCCAGTTACAACGAGTGTCACGTGGTCTCATCAGCCGTGAGAGGGTTAACTATTTCTTCTAAAGCAACAGGTACTACGTTCATTTTTTGTGCAGTTTGTAGTAATTTGTGCATTTATTTTCCGCTGATGATGTGTAGAACATTTAGTTAGCATATTTGGTTGAGATTTGGAAAAAATATACAGGGTGATGCAAAATTCAGCTTTGTAGTACAGAAAGTATAAATTGGTTTTCAAAATGTGAAGAAAGTGCATATATTAACGAATGCCCTGTATGTACTTCTGAATTGTACAGTAACATATTCCTCTTTTATCATTCGTTAACCACAGTATGGTGTGTCAAAGCCACATATAATGGAATCGAATCTGTTTTATTTTGAAAAAACTAAAAAACCGAAACAAACGTTATAAGAGGAATTTTAACGTTTCTTCAAGGACAAAGGACCCTTTTCGCAACAGGACAAAATGGAGGGGTTTGCTCTTCAATTTTAGCTTTATTTCGTCAAAATATGTAAATAATTTTGGGAGATATGGCGAATAGTATGTAGTATATAGTAACAATGGATAACAATATAATATATATGTAGAATGACATATTCTATATTGTTGAATAGTTGCCTAACAACATATATATACCAAATAGGAAAGTTTTTAAAAAAATTGAAGAAATTAGTGGTTGAAGCCATACATTTTCCAGTTACAACGAGTGTCACGTGGTCTCATCAGCCGTGAGAGGGTTAACTATTTCTTCTAAAGCAACAGGTACTACGTTCATTTTTTTGTGCAGTTTGTAGTAATTTGTGCATTTATTTTCCGCTGATGATGTGTAGAACATTTAGTTAGCATATTTGGTTGAGATTTAAAAAAAATATACAGGGTGATGCAAAAATCAGCTTTGTAGTACAGAAAGTATAAATTGGTTTTCAAAATGTGAAGAAAGTGCATATATTAACGAATGCCCTGTATGTACTTCTGAATGGCACAGTAACGTATTCCTCTTCTATCATTCGTTAACCACAGTATGGTGTGTCAAAGCCACATATAATGGAATCGAATCTGTTTTATTTTGAAAAAACTAAAAAAGAGAAACAAACGTTATAAGAGGAATTTTAACGTTTCTTCAAGGGCAAAGGACACTTATCGCAACCGTACAAAATGGATGGGTTTCCTCTTCAATTTTAGCTTTATTTCGTCAAAATATGTAAATAATTTTGGGAGATATGGCGAATAGTATGTAGTATATAGTAACAATGGATAACAATATAATATATATGTAGAATGACATATGCTATATTGTTGAATAGTTGCCTAAGAACATATATATACCAAATAGGAGAGTTTTTTAAAAAATTGAAGAAATTAGTAGTTGAAGCCATACATTTTCCAGTTACAACGAGTGTCACGTGGTCTCATCAGCCGTGAGAGGGTTAACTATTTCTTCTAAAGCAACAGGTACTACGTTCATTTTTTTGTGCAGTCTGTAGTAATTTGTGCATTTATTTTCCGCTGATGATGTGTAGAACATTTAGTTAGCATATTTGGTTGAGATTTGGAAAAAATATACAGGGTGATACAAAATTCAGCTTTGTAGTACAGAAAGTATAAATTGGTTTTCAAAATGTGAAGAAAGTGCATATATTAACGAATGCCCTGTACGTACTTCTGAATGGTACAGTAACATATTCCTCTTTTATCATTCGTTAACCACAGTATGGTGTGTCAAAGCCACATATAATGGAATCGAATCTGTTTTATTTTGAAAAAACTAAAAAAGAGAAGCAAACGTTAGAAGAGGAATTTTAACGTTTCTTCAAAAGCAAAAGACCCTTATCGCAACAGGACAAAACGGAGGTTTTTCCTCTTCAATTTGAGCTTTATTTCGTTAAAATATGTAAATAATTTTGGGAGATATGGCGAATAGTATGTAGTATATAGTAACAATGGATAACAATATAATATATATGTAGAATGACATATGCTATATTGTTGAATAGTTGCCTAACAACATATATATACCAAATAGGAAAGTTTTTAAAAAAATTGAAGAAATTAGTAGTTGAAGCCATACATTTTCCAGTTACAACGAGTGTCACGTGGTCTCATCAGCCGTGAGAGGGTTAACTATTTCTTCTAAAGCAACAGGTACTACGTTCATTTTTTTGTGCAGTTTGTAGTAATTTGTGCATTTATTTTCCGCTGATGATGTGTAGAACATTTAGTTAGCATATTTGGTTGAGATTTGGAAAAATATACAGGGTGATGCAAAATTCAGCTTTGTAGTACAGAAAGTATAAATTGGTTTTCAAAATGTGAAGAAAGTGCATATATTAACGAAGGCCCTGTATGTACTTCTGAATGGCACAGTTACATATTCCTCTTCTATCATTCGTTAACCACAGTATGGTGTGTCAAACCCACATATAATGGAATCGAATCTGTTTTATTTTGAAAAAACTAAAAAAGAGAAACAAACGTTAGATAAGGAATTTTAACGTTTCTTCAAAAGCAAAAGACCCTTATCGCAACAGGACAAAACGGAGGTTTTTCCTCTTCAATTTGATCCTTATTTCGTTAAAATATGTAAATAATTTTGGGAGATATGGCGAATAGTATGTAGTATATAGTAACAATGGATAACAATATAATATATATGTAGAATGACATATGCTATATTGTTGAATAGTTGCCTAACAACATATATATACCAAATAGGAGAGTTTTTTAAAAAATTGAAGAAATTAGTAGTTGAAGCCATACATTTTCCAGTTACAACGAGTGTCACGTGGTCTCATCAGCCGTGAGAGGGTTAACTTTTTCTTCTAAAGCAACAGGTACTACGTTCATTTTTTTGTGCAGTTTGTAGTAATTTGTGCATTTATTTTCCGCTGATGATGTGTAGAACATTTAGTTAGCATATTTGGTTGAGATTTGGAAAAAATATACAGGGTGATGCAAAATTCAGCTTTGTAGTACAGAAAGTATAAATTGGTTTTCAAAATGTGAAGAAAGTGCATATATTAACGAATGCCCTGTACGTACTTCTGAATGGTACAGTAACATATTCCTCTTTTATCATTCGTTAACCACAGTATGGTGTGTCAAAGCCACATATAATGGAATCGAATCTGTTTTATTTTGAAAAAACTAAAAAACAGAAACAAACGTTATAAGAGGAATTTTAACGTTTCTTCAAGGACAAAGGACCCTTTTCGCAACAGGACAAAATGGAGGGGTTTGCTCTTCAATTTTAGCTTTATTTCGTCAAAATATGTAAATAATTTTGGGAGATATGGCGAATAGTATGTAGTATATAGTAACAATGGATAACAATATAATATATATGTAGAATGACATATTCTATATTGTTGAATAGTTGCCTAACAACATATATATACCAAATAGGAAAGTTTTTAAAAAAATTGAAGAAATTAGTGGTTGAAGCCATACATTTTCCAGTTACAACGAGTGTCACGTGGTCTCATCAGCCGTGAGAGGGTTAACTATTTCTTCTAAAGCAACAGGTACTACGTTCATTTTTTTGTGCAGTTTGTAGTAATTTGTGCATTTATTTTCCGCTGATGATGTGTAGAACATTTAGTTAGCATATTTGGTTGAGATTTAAAAAAAATATACAGGGTGATGCAAAAATCAGCTTTGTAGTACAGAAAGTATAAATTGGTTTTCAAAATGTGAAGAAAGTGCATATATTAACGAATGCCCTGTATGTACTTCTGAATGGTACAGTAACATATTCCTCTTCTATCATTCGTTAACCACAGTATGGTGTGTCAAAGCCACATATAATGGAATCGAATCTGTTTTATTTTGAAAAAACTAAAAAAGAGAAACAAACGTTATAAGAGGAATTTTAACGTTTCTTCAAGGGCAAAGGACACTTATCGCAACCGTACAAAATGGATGGGTTTCCTCTTCAATTTTAGCTTTATTTCGTCAAAATATGTAAATAATTTTGGGAGATATGGCGAATAGTATGTAGTATATAGTAACAATGGATAACAATATAATATATATGTAGAATGACATATGCTATATTGTTGAATAGTTGCCTAACAACATATATATACCAAATAGGAGAGTTTTTTAAAAAAATGAAGAAATTAGTGGTTGAAGCCATACATTTTCCAGTTACAACGAGTGTCACGTGGTCTCATCAGCCGTGAGAGGGTTAACTATTTCTTCTAAAGCAACAGGTAATACGTTCATTTTTTTGTGCAGTTTGTAGTAATTTGTGCATTTATTTTCCGCTGATGATGTGTAGAACATTTAGTTAGCATATTTGGTTGAGATTTGGAAAAAATATACAGGGTGATGCAAAATTCAGCTTTGTAGTACAGAAAGTATAAATTGGTTTTCAAAATGTGAAGAAAGTGCATATATTAACGAATGCCCTGTACGTACTTCTGAATGGTACAGTAACATATTCCTCTTTTATCATTCGTTAACCACAGTATGGTGTGTCAAAGCCACATATAATGGAATCGAATCTGTTTTATTTTGAAAAAACTAAAAAAGAGAAACAAACGTTAGAAGAGGAATTTTAACGTTTCTTCAAAAGCAAAAGACCCTTATCGCAACAGGACAAAACGGAGGTTTTTCCTCTTCAATTTGAGCTTTATTTCGTTAAAATATGTAAATAATTTTGGGAGATATGGCGAATAGTATGTAGTATATAGTAACAATGGATAACAATATAATATATATGTAGAATGACATATGCTATATTGTTGAATAGTTGCCTAACAACATATATATACCAAATAGGAAAGTTTTTAAAAAAATTGAAGAAATTAGTAGTTGAAGCCATACATTTTCCAGTTACAACGAGTGTCACGTGGTCTCATCAGCCTTGAGAGGGTTAACTATTTCTTCTAAAGCAACAGGTACTACGTTCATTTTTTTGTGCAGTTTGTAGTAATTTGTGCATTTATTTTCCGCTGATGATGTGTAGAACATTTAGTTAGCATATTTTTTGAGATTTGGAAAAAATATACAGGGTGATGCAAAATTCAGCTTTGTAGTACAGAAAGTATAAATTGGTTTTCAAAATGTGAAGAAAGTGCATATATTAACGAATGCCCTGTATGTACTTCTGAATGGCACAGTAACATATTCCTCTTCTATCATTCGTTAACCACAGTATGGTGTGTCAAAGCCACATATAATGGAATCGAATCTGTTTTATTTTGAAAAAACTAAAAAACAGAAACAAACGTTATAAGAGGAATTTTAACGTTTTTTTAAAAGCAAAGGACACTTATCGCAACCGTACAAAATGGATGGGTTTCCTCTTCAATTTTAGCTTTATTTCGTCAAAATATGTAAATAATTTTGGGAGATATGGCGAATAGTATGTAGTATATAGTAACAATGGATAACAATATAATATATATGTAGAATGACATATGCTATATTGTTGAATAGTTGCCTAACAACATATATATACCAAATAGGAGAGTTTTTTAAAAAATTGAAGAAATTAGTAGTTGAAGCCATACATTTTCCAGTTACAACGAGTGTCACGTGGTCTCATCAGCCGTGAGAGGGTTAACTTTTTCTTCTAAAGCAACAGGTACTACGTTCATTTTTTTGTGCAGTTTGTAGTAATTTGTGCATTTATTTTCCGCTGATGATGTGTAGAACATTTAGTTAGCATATTTGGTTGAGATTTGGAAAAAATATACAGGGTGATGCAAAATTCAGCTTTGTAGTACAGAAAGTATAAATTGGTTTTCAAAATGTGAAGAAAGTGCATATATTAACGAAGGCCCTGTATGTACTTCTGAATGGCACAGTTACATATTCCTCTTCTATCATTCGTTAACCACAGTATGGTGTGTCAAACCCACATATAATGGAATCGAATCTGTTTTATTTTGAAAAAACTAAAAAAGAGAAACAAACGTTAGATAAGGAATTTTAACGTTTCTTCAAAAGCAAAAGACCCTTATCGCAACAGGACAAAACGGAGGTTTTTCCTCTTCAATTTGAGCCTTATTTCGTTAAAATATGTAAATAATTTTGGGAGATATGGCGAATAGTATGTAGTATATAGTAACAATGGATAACAATATAATATATATGTAGAATGACATATGCTATATTGTTGAATAGTTGCCTAACAACATATATATACCAAATAGGAGAGTTTTTTAAAAAATTGAAGAAATTAGTAGTTGAAGCCATACATTTTCCAGTTACAACGAGTGTCACGTGGTCTCATCAGCCGTGAGAGGGTTAACTTTTTCTTCTAAAGCAACAGGTACTACGTTCATTTTTTTGTGCAGTTTGTAGTAATTTGTGCATTTATTTTCCGCTGATGATGTGTAGAACATTTAGTTAGCATATTTGGTTGAGATTTGGAAAAAATATACAGGGTGATGCAAAATTCAGCTTTGTAGTACAGAAAGTATAAATTGGTTTTCAAAATGTGAAGAAAGTGCATATATTAACGAATGCCCTGTACGTACTTCTGAATGGTACAGTAACATATTCCTCTTTTATCATTCGTTAACCACAGTATGGTGTGTCAAAGCCACATATAATGGAATCGAATCTGTTTTATTTTGAAAAAACTAAAAAACAGAAACAAACGTTATAAGAGGAATTTTAACGTTTCTTCAAGGACAAAGGACCCTTTTCGCAACAGGACAAAATGGAGGGGTTTGCTCTTCAATTTTAGCTTTATTTCGTCAAAATATGTAAATAATTTTGGGAGATATGGCGAATAGTATGTAGTATATAGTAACAATGGATAACAATATAATATATATGTAGAATGACAT
>NW_027658029.1:0-14809 GCF_964235325.1 Thermobia domestica
ACATTATTCGAAAGAGTTAAATCACGAAATTTGCTTCATTCTGTTATGTAGAAACACGTTGAAATCCAATTTCTATATGCTGTTAGTAAAAAAGTAAAGCACATAGCGGAGATGTGTCGTGCTTGTATACGAAAGGCATTTACTCGCCGGAGATCTACACTTAGTCATAATAATTTACTTTTAAAAAGTGGTAATACATTCCGTGTTAAGTATAGTAGTAGGTGCACACGGATCGGAAATCAGGTTATTTTAATGTGCCGTGCAAATAAACAGGCTGTTAGTGTAAGAAATAGTGGGTATAACGCTTAGAATATCGATTAATCGCTATGAAATAATGTTGATAAATTATCTCTTGAAAGTACTATAAAATTAATGTTTCTAGTATTTTCGTACTTGAAGGATAATGAAATTTGAAAAAGAGATGCCAACAGCACCTGGTGTTCCCAGGCGGTCACCCATCCAAGTACTGACCAGGCCCGATGCTGCTTGACTTCGGTGATCGGACGAGAACCGGTATATTCAGCATGGTATGGCCGTTGGCGAATGCATATGGCTTCGAGTGAGTTATTGTAGCTACGTAGGTTTGTCGGTGAATACTCAAAAAGACCAGCGCGTGGAAAGCGTTGCTAATTGTTTTAAGTAATGCATGATTACGAAATTATCGTGGTGAACGATGTGAGAATATTCGTCTTTGTGAAAAACAAAATTAGAAAAAGTATACCAACAGCACCTGGTGTTCCCAGGCGGTCACCCATCCAAGTACTGACCAGGCCCGATGCTGCTTGACTTCGGTGATCGGACGAGAACCGGTATATTCAGCATGGTATGGCCGTTGGCAACTACCTTTTCTTCAATGTCCTGTTAAGGAAGTATGTTTTAAGTAAGAATTGACATTATTAACTATAAAGGCAAGCATATTAACGTCGTTAACATTACTTGGAATATACTAATATTCGAATAAATATTTGAATGTTCGAATGATGAGTGATTCGGATGTTCATAGTGCCACTGTGTCCTATCGAGTTTACTATCACGAACCACGTATGAAATTGTATATAAATAAATAAAAATAAATCCTTTATTAAGTATTGATTACAGGAAAAAGGCAAACTTACATTCTTTAATGTACACAATGAAATGTATGAAAGATATTTTTAAGATATGTTTCACTTACCCTTTATAACGCAAGGTAGTTTTCAGTGTAGCATTCTCTTCAGCTGCGAGATAACGTAAGGCAGATGATCATTCAGTCGTGAAGCACTAAAATGTAATATACATTTTAACTATTATCGATAAGAATTATTTACTGCAGGGATGCAAATAAAGTGAGGCAAATTAGTAAATAAAAACCGATACTGTAACTGATAATATAATTAGTTGTATCTGTATTAGTTGTATATACAGTAATCGCACGATTATCCGCGGAGTTGGATGTTGGCATAATCGCGCATAATCAGCAGTATGAGCAGAAAAGGGAAATGAAATGAAATATTTAGATTTACGTCGCATACTTATACCGGTTACGCTAAAGGAGACGGTGATGATGAGTACTGAATGAAGAAAGTGGGAGGAAACGGGAGAAACCCGAGAAAACCCATGAGCACGGTCTTTATGCACGACAAAGTTCACACGGCACGAGCTGGGATTGAATCAGGGACCCCAAGCACCGGAGGCCAAAAAACGGACAAAAAGTCTTTCGTGCAACTTTCGTTTTCGGTAAAAAGTTTACACATAATTTAGAAAGAGTAGTTTTCTGGTCTTTTTATTTCACAAGTTGGTTCATGTCTATATTTTTTACATGCATAAAAAATTTTTCAACTCCCTTGCTTATTTCCTGTTAAAGACCTCTACCTCTGATTGTATTTTTTGCACATATTCTTATTGTTTTCAGACAACATTTCTAAAAGCGTAATTTATCGTCAGCAAGAAAAGAAAAGGAAAGCCTCGGATAGTGGAATGTGTACTGTATATATATATATATATATATATATATATATATATATATATATATATACGTATTAGTATATAGTTTTATTTTATACGTCTCCTATTATTACACAATGTGCAGATATTGTCAAAGCGCAAGTAAATATGTATAACTCCCCGTTCTGCACTTAATAACTTGAAAGAAGTTCGGGGAAGGTAGTGTAACAGAAAGTGCAAACAGAAATGAGGGTTTAAAGGCATTTAATATTATTCCGTAGTAGTATGATTTTTTGTAAAAAAAAATATATATATATATATATATATATATATATATATATATATATATATATATATATCTAAACATACATATTCAATGATATAGTAAGAGGTTAGCAGCACTGATAGAACTGCAGAAAGTACAAAACCGTTAATAAGAAAGAGAGAGAGATGGTGGCCGCTTTTGTGCTTTTCATTGGCTAATTCCGAATTGCGCGCGAATACGTACGAGATTTCTTTCTTTTTCCTCTTCGCAGCCCAGATGTTGCCAATTAGAAGTTTTTAGTACTACATTTGTATGAAAATGTTGCCTTTAAGAAATGTGGTTTGCATACAGAGAAAAGAGCAAAATGAATATTTACCTTAGTGGGCATGAAAAAAGACGAAACATTTTGCAAGATGGACACACGAACTTCCTTAATGCAGGCGTTCAGTACATTATTGTAAAGAAAAAAACACTAAAAAGAATTACTTCAATATCCCTAGCAACATTCAACAATTCATAGAGAAAAATCTTTATTTTGAGAACAATGGAAAACTATGTAATTGTAGATAACTACTAAATTTAATGATTAAGGAAAACGTTTAGGCCCGGCCCTTCAGAAAGAAAGTGCACAGAATATTCTCTCATGGAAGCAATTGCAAAATCAACATTTTGTTTGCAGTTATAATTAGAGGATCTATATACAGGGTGTTCGAAAAAGAATGTATCCTCTTGAAAGAAAATATTCTCTGGGCCCCTAATCCTTTATATACCGAAAGGAAGTTTGTATAGCATTTTTTCTTACCTTCGTTAGAAGAATTGAAAGTGACTACTATCGTGACACGGGAGATATTTAATCGATAGTCGAATTACTCACATACTCGAATGAAACACGTCTCTTGTAAGGAGAGGAAAGGCTTCTGTGATCCGCTATCGCAGCTGTGTCATATCTGCAGAGAATGTTAGGACACAAACGTGATCTTTGAGAGCCTCGTGAAAAGAAGTCGCATAGTATCATGTGTGGAGACATCGGGGCCATCTGAAGAACGCTTCATCATTAGGACCAAGGGCGAGTTACGAAACACTCTGGGATATATTTATTAACATAACTTCTCGTCATTCTGCAAGTGTGGTGGAGCTCCATCCTATTGGAAAAGGAAACCTCGGGAGCCCTCTTCATGTGTAGGTATCGTTCACATCTGAAGCATGTGAAGATAGATTACTGTACTATCGTGTACCTAAAATCATTTTCTACGAATACGAACATGTCTACACTGAAGGCAGTGCAGCTCTTTTTCTCTTTTTTTTGGTCATGTATTGTAACGCGGGGCAATGCACACAATAACATGTAATGTTGTGTATCATCATAAAGGGCCAGGGCGATGATTGGATCTTGATGGACGTGGAGAACTGATAGGTGATGTGAGTGGTATTGTGATCTATGGTTGTATGTTTACTGATGAATGCATAAGGAGAGGTGAAGGGGTTGCCTTTTTTTTTATGTCGATCGGGAGGGAAGCGATTGGGAAACTTTTGACTTTGTTTTTCAACCGAATATATTGATTGAATAGGTCGCCGACAATTTTACGGGGCGTCACGTCGTTGCCTTTTTCATGTCGATCGCGAGCGAAGCGAGCGTTTTTTTTTTTTTTTTTTTTTTTTTTTTTTTTTTTTACCGACAATATGTATTGAATCGGTTGCCAACACCTTTAGGGGCGCGTCACGTCCTTCTTTCTGTGCTGATCGCGAGCGAAGCGAGCGCGAAATTTTTGACTTTTTTTTTTTTTTTTTTTTTTTTTTACCCACAATATTTATTCAATCGGTCGCCAACACTTTTAGGGGTGCGTCACGTCCTCTTTTCTCTGCTGATCGCGAGCGAAGCGAGCGCGAAATTTTGACCTTTTTTTCTCTTTTTAATTCTTTTTTTTCTTTAAGAAAAAATATTGATTTCATAGGTCGCGAACATTTTTACGGGATGCAACATCGTTTATTTGTTTTTCCAACCGTCTTTCTGTCTTGAGCCCCCGCCAAGTTAACTTTATGGTGGACAAAAACTATGTGCGGTGGGTTACCGCGGGGTTCTCCCGTTTCCTCCCACTTTCTTCATTCCACCACCATTTCAATCATTTCTCATAATCAGCGCCTCTTTTAGCCTAAGCGGCATAACGTGGGACGTAAAACAAAGATTTCCTTTAGTTGCTTTCTGTCTTGATTACGAGCGCGAAATTTTTTACTTTTTTTTCTTTCTTTTGATATTATTCATTTAATAGGACGGCAACACCTTTACGGGCCGCCGCGTCGTCGTTTACACTTCTTCAGCCCATATTCTTTCTGCTTGTTCGTTTTCCGGCATCTTGTTATCACCGCCCGCGGCAATGCCTATGTCTTTCATCGCTTTTTGAAGCAAATCTTTAATAAATATGCACTCTCACATTTGTACTAATATGCATACCACAGTGGATAGACTGTAACTAGGAAAGCAGAAGCCTGCATATCATATTATTTAACAGTTGAAAGTGAACTGTCATTTTAAGTTTGATTTGATCAGATGAGTGCAGTTCAACTCGTCGACAATTGTGAAGATTCTCGAGGTTAGGGACCATCCATTTTGTGCTTTGTAATGAAAATGGCTGCAGCCAAACTTCTCTGATCTGAATGAAACTTGGCATGATGATACATCTTGACCTGCTCTACAAGTTTATTTAGTATTTTCCGTTGCGCAGGCTTTTGCTTCTCCAGGTTCTCCCATGGAACTGAGAAACGTATTCAGTCGAACTTCTGCGGTAAGTCAGTATATCATCCTGAGAAGTTTGATCGAGATAGCAGAGGTTCGACTATTCGTTTTTCAATTCCATGTGATATTACAACACGGTGAACTAAATTTATATAGAAACACTTTGATTTTGTTTTGTTTTTTGCTAGCATTAAACTGAGAAAATGTTATTCAATAGACAGAGAACACCACTCAAAGAAAAGTACATCATAAGAATATATATATGGTTGCTGTGGTTCTCGGTTTAATTTGCTAGTTAAGAAACTTGCTCTAAATAAGTACATCTTACAGGTGAAAAACTAAGCCAGGCGATAGAATTAAATATAAAGTTATACACTTTTATTTTACGTTTACTAGTGTTGGGTTACTACTGTAAAATAAGTCAGTATATATGAAAGATAACTGTATTAGGTACTATTTTCCACCGGCGGTGTATTCTTGCATAGTGTACTTAATGTTTACAAGCGGGGCGCTACTAGTATGGATGCATGACAAGTGCTATTGAAACTCGAAAACTAACTGGTTTCCACTACCCTTGCTTATACGTATACCCGCGTCGCCTTCGCTCCTGTTCACTTTGGACGCACATTCTTGCTATCGCTCAGGCCCCCAGCTTTCTCCTGTTTTGGCTCCCTTAAATAGTATTCGTGCTTTTTATTGGCCACCTGGCAAAGCACTTGTAATGATTTTACACCAGTAACTCTAAAATACATGTGTATTACTTTATTTAATTCTGTCGTCTGCAGAATTTTTTTTTTTTTCGTACAAATATGCCTTTTCATGCAGAACACTGAATTTTGCCTGTAAATTTTTGAGAATATGCTGTGACGAAACTTGAGCACCGTTCTTCTTTTCTTTCTTATCACGAGTCTTCTTTAGCCTAATGAGCACAATCATCACACGATAACGACTATTCTTTTCATTTAACTTGTAAACAAGTTGAACTAATAATAATAATTGATGTACAAAGGAGAAGTGTCCTACATATTTGAGGTAAAAAATAAAATAAATATACTTCTACTTCATCCGTGTTTACAAAGTTAAATGTTATCGATTTACAAAAAATGGTCACCTATCCACACACTGACCAGGCTCGACACTGCTTGACCATACATATTAAAACATCGGTCCCACTGAATACACAAGTAGTAAGCACATTCACATAAAAATAATTAGGATTACAGTATATAAAATGCGTTAATTAAAATAGCAAATGCCTTACCTTATCACAGGCGATCCAAAGCCACTGCACATCATCTGCTACGCACACTATATTCCTCCAATATTTCACTCACTTCCTATATCACGCAACAGAAAATATTAATAAAATTCACTTAGCAACATTTTCATTTTTAATCAACAATACGTATAACAATTAAGAATAAAATTAATTGTGAGCACATTGTTATAATTAGAATACTGTTTTTATTCGTTTACAAATATGGGATTAATATAGAGCTGGCAGCAACAATATATACAACTCATCCTGTATGTATCGTAAATCCTAACTTGAGAAGACATCTCTGACGCAAACAATGAGACAAGAAATCAAATACTATATCCGACACATTTGGGGTTTATTGAACTTCAATGTTGGAAGATACCACCTTGTCGGTAGTACAAATGTAATATCCTTACAACACGCGGAACTTTTGCCAGGCATATCTAGGAATTTGGGAAGATTAATTGATATCCTTAATGTGCAATGTATGATTATGACGCATTGTTATGTACACGCAGACGGAACCAGGACAATCTATAGATGACATTTGCACTGTGTTTGGACAATTTGTTCGCAGAAAATAACCGTTTTTGTCTATGAATACTTGAGAACATGGAAGGTATGAGATATACATTTTATGCGCAAATATTATAATACAAATCATTGTTAGTTTGGTGGATGCGTGAAAGAAAGAAAAGGAGTAGATTTTTGCAGACGTCCGGATATAAAGCGAGAACTGAGAATACGCATCTATAACATCTATTTTCTTTGTGTTAATGATATCGATGAACTAAACGGGGAAACTAAAATACAACTGTTTGCAGTATAATTCGAAGTATAGTCAAGTGCAGAGGCGTACTCACGGGGTGTCCACCGGGTGCGGACTCCTCGCAAAAGTTCCTAAGTGAACATACATTTGCAGACTTTCTCATTAAATGTAGTTATTAACAGGGAAAATATTGATGTATCATCAATATAAATCTGATCTTACACTTCATCTGTACTCTGTCTGTATCATGTTTTTGTGAAAAAGTAAGTGGAATATTTATCGTGTTTTCGAATGCAGAATAATAGTATATAGACATAGTGGCTTGTAGTATTGGAACCTTGCCCCCCGAAGCTTGGATCCCTTAGAAGAAAAAAAAATGCATGCGCGCCTGGTGAAATGGTTAACGAATTCAGTTCACTCGATGAATCGACAGATAGTAATACACATTTCGACAGATCGACAGCATTCGACAGATACAGACATATGAAAGTAGCACAAGAATTAGGCGAAAGTCCGTGCGTTTCCTCAATTCACGTAGGAAACAACAGAAAATATCAACTACCATAAAATAATCCGTATATATATTTAATTTATTTGGAATAAAATAAATATAGAAACAACCTGTTCATACATAACTACGGTAAGTGCGTTAATTGCTAACGTAAGAACAAATATGAAACAAGGCACAAAATAAAAAAGAAAAATAAAGTTAAAGGGAATAAATATTTAGGCTTGATTGTCATTCGTATTAAGAAGCTGGGTAATAAAATGTTAAAATCTACAGAAAATTATGAAATTAAATCAGGATTTGAAATAAAAGTCTATACATTGGAAGTAGGCCAGGGAGTTTGCAAGGCAGATGTGTGCGACACGCGTTACTTTATAGATTCCCTTCATTGAACTATAGTAAGCAGTACGAAGATGGTACTTTGCGTATAATCACAGGAAGGATTGAAGTTAATTACCATGGTAATATAATTATTTATTGATAAGTATTTCCATGTTAAATTATGAAAATTATAAGCACAAGGAGGGTGAAAAAGTAGTGTGACCGACTTAGCAATGACTGAAACATAAAATAGAAAAGCGAATAAAAACAAATGCCTTTTGAGTTATGTGGAATAAAGTTTCTTCTAGCCAGTAAGGAAGAATAGGATCTGGTGCATTCATTGAATACCTGAAAAAAATCGTTTATCAAAATAGAAGGAAACACACTTATCGTTGTGGCAACTACGAACTTCTGTTTACCTCAGCCCGCCTCAGCAAGTGCTTTCTATCCGGTCCGCGCTCCGTAACCAAACTCAACGCTGCCTGCTAGCGAAAATTTCATTCTTCAGTATCGTTGAGTTTATTGCAGAAAGCAATGGCAGATACGGCATCAGCACCTGCAGCCCCGGCACAGGCTTCTCCTAAGAAGTCTGCAAAGCCTAAGAAACCAAAAACAACACCTTCTCATCCAAGAACATCAGAAATGGTGAACAACGCCATCAAGAATTTGAAGGAAAGGGGAGGAAGTTCACTGCAAGCTATTAAGAAATACATCTCTCAGAACTACAAAGTGGATGCCGAGAAGCTTGCTCCATTTATCAAGAAATACTTGAGAAGTGCAGTTGCTTCTGGGTCTTTGGTTCAGACCAAGGGAAAAGGTGCATCTGGATCGTTTAAGCTTAGTGCTTCATCGCTGAAGGAGAAGCCTGAAGGTGGATCTTCAACCAAGGCGAAACGATCAGCATCAAAGGAGAAGAAGCCTGCGAAAAAGCCAGCAGCTAAACGTCCCAAGAAGACTGGTGAAAAGAAAAAGGCTGCTGCTCCCAAACCTAAGAAATCACCATCTAAAGTGAAGAAGGCAAAAACTCCCAAGAAGCCAAAGGCCCCGAAGCCAAAGAAGGCTACAGCAAAACCGAAAAGTGCTAAGAAGGCTGCACCAAAGAAGAAGTAAATGTGTCAGTAAATCATCTGACATTTTAAAACGGCTCTTTTTAGAGCCATCAAATACTTTGAGAAGAGTAAAATTGTGCTTTTCCTATCATTATCACATGTTCATTCATAGCAATGTATAGTATACACGCAAGGGACTTTGAGTTTTCTTTTTAACCGAAGCACTTCTTGATGTAAGTGCTTTATAACAGAGGGGAATTGAGGGTGGGGAAAGAAAGCTTTCACGGGTGTCAAGAATGGTGTACTCGAAAAAAAATGGGGAACACATTACGTAATGTCAATTTGTGATCACTTACTTTTTCCTTGTTCCTATCTTCAAGTAGCGAAACAGTACAGAAAACGCACTTAATGCATTTGTTAGAAAAACTTTTGCAGGCTGACTGGGTTCGATTCTCGGTGGGAGCTCAAATGTTTCGCATTGCACGTTAATAAGTAGGTCCACGTTTGAAACAGCCTTGCTGCTGAAAGGGACACTAAACTAAAATCAACTCTTTTCAAGGCTGGGGTGAAAGAAATGTTCGAACTTATTACAACTCGTGAAAGTGAAGTAGACTATGTTTCAATTTAACGTCGTACTATTATGATTTTTATGATAAAGGAGACGGGTGATTACGCCTAATGAATGATGGAAATACTGGTGTAATGAGAAAGTGTTAGGAAAAGGGAACACGCTAATAACCACGGATACCGTCTTATAATTCGTAATATTGCTATAAAGAAAAATAGTAACACCAGCAGAAATGTAGGTGTACAATTGAACTGATGTTAAGTACAAACAGACACTTAAAGAAAGTTTAGTTTAACGTTTGCATTCAACAGCAGCGACCTCTGACAAAATAATATTACTTTTGCTACCTTGGAAGAAGTACATATTTCGCCTGCGAGTTCTATCAGATTAATAACGTTGAGAAGGGCAAACAGTGGTTGAATCGAAGTTAAGTTATGCAACATATGGCAAAATCGAACCCTTGACCACATAAAACGAAGATAATCAATCGGTAAACATAGGGGAAAACTAAAGAATATACTTGAAAGATAGGATGATATACGAAACGACAGGAAAACGAAGGTAGATGTATTAACTATGCAACATACGGCGTGAGAATTTAAAAAAAAAAGATAACAAGTATGGACAAGATCCTTGTTAGGATAACAGCATCTCTAAGTAGTGTATTGGTCCTAAAAAGGACCGTTTTTGAACTCAGTGCCAGAACTTCAAACTTAAGCACGTTCCCCACGGATGCGGCGAGCAAGCTGAATGTCCTTAGGCATGATTGTGACTCTCTTTGCGTGAATAGCACACAAGTTGGTGTCTTCGAAAAGCCCTACAAGGTAAGCTTCACTTGCCTCCTGTAAAGCCATGACAGCTGAGCTTTGGAAGCGAAGATCTGTCTTGAAATCTTGTGCAATTTCTCGGACGAGTCGTTGGAAGGGCAGCTTGCGGATGAGCAATTCAGTGGTCTTCTGGTAACGACGAATTTCTCGGAGAGCCACAGTACCAGGCCTGTAACGATGGGGCTTTTTCACTCCACCGGTAGCTGGAGCACTCTTTCTTGCAGCTTTGGTGGCAAGCTGCTTTCGAGGAGCTTTGCCTCCAGTAGATTTCCTAGCTGTCTGCTTGGTACGTGCCATTGCAACTGTCACGACTTGTTTCAAATAATTGCGCGCTGAATGAAGTCAAGTTATATAAAGAGCAAAACCGTTAAATCAAGCTATTTCTCATTGGATAAAGTCAGTCGAAAAGGACAGTTCTCATTGGCTTAGACACGTTTTGTGTTTTTCCTCCGTGCTTTCCCTGCATGATCGAAGGAACAAAACCACGAGTCTTGGGCTGCTTGGGCTTGTATTTCTCGTGTGTGGTGAGCGAAGCAGTAACATATCGAAATGACAGGACGTGGAAAAGGAGGCAAGGGTCTTGGCAAAGGAGGTGCCAAGCGCCACCGTAAAGTTCTTCGTGACAACATCCAGGGTATCACCAAACCCGCTATTAGGCGTCTTGCTCGCCGTGGTGGTGTGAAGCGTATCTCTGGTCTCATTTATGAAGAGACCCGAGGAGTATTGAAAGTATTCCTGGAGAACGTAATCAGAGATGCTGTTACATACACAGAACACGCCAAGAGGAAGACAGTGACAGCTATGGATGTTGTGTATGCCTTGAAGAGGCAAGGAAGAACCCTGTACGGTTTCGGAGGTTAAGTTGGGGTTCCTCCTATTTTGGATATAAAATTGGCATAAACGGCTCTTTTCAGAGCCAACAAATTTATATAAAGGGAAAGATTTACTTTGTGCGATTTTCTGTTAGATTATAAGAATTCGTGTAACTACATTAAAGCCTTTTGATGCACACTAAATTACAGACGTAGAGAGATTAATTTGAGAAAATCATACGTTTTTTTTTACATTATGTACGTTCATGTATACGTATTCATATCATGTAGCAGTATTAATGCTGGAGAAGGGGTTCTGGTTGGAAATTGGCGATTTGTTGGAAGTAGCGAGCATGAGAGATGCGAAACGCAAGTCGGAATTTCTGTTCTGACAGTAGGATGTACGTATAGAGGCTTATACAACTTCTATACTGTGCTGTGAGGGGCGAATAATGCGTTAGAAACCTGAATCTTGTCCTTTATCTTGTTTACGTGGTCTTGGGTTCGATTTCTTTCTTTTGCGGTAGTGTCTATTGTGATTTACATGTAAATTAATGACACTTCGTAGCGGGTTACTAAAATAAAGAGTAATACAAATATGAGATGTAGGTTAATGCATTGTATACTTCACATTATTTACTAAAGAAAGGCAGTAGTTACAAGAAACCTAGGCTCGCTCGTTGGGCACAGTAGCAAATGAGTTCTGAGATCAGAGAATAAGAGTAGTTGCGTATTACAAACCATATACATATAACACATATCACACAAATATGAATATCGACCTTGCAAAGAATAAATCGTACTTAAGTGTGCATTTAATGTCATTACTATGTTGCAAAAGAAATTTAGGAAAGTTTTCTGATCCGCTCTGTTCATGATGTCATTGGGGCATAGTAATGAACAATAATAAATGTCGAGAACATATTGAACAGAGTAATTTCAGCCAAGCCAACGCAAGAGAGAAACATGAGTGCTTTAAGAATGTTGGAAATTCCTTTGTCTAGCATGAAGTACATGAGAATATGTGGTATGAGGTTTTCTTCCATTGCTGAGAATCTGGGCTCGACTGTCCTGTCCTCTGGGTAATATGAGCCCGATGTACGCAAATATCAAAAAAATGTAGCTAGCGACAATACAAAAGGTAATGATCTTATAATTAATAATGTAGTGGGAACTAAGCACATCGCTGTTTGGAGTATTCTAAAGTTAGTGTGACTTCCTATGGGCTTCAATTACGATCGACGACTACACATATACTAATTAATCGAATAGCAGCGAGAATTTCGAATGAAACTAAGCAACTATCTCAGACACTTTTGATGAGTCTGTATATCGAAAACAATTCATTTCAATCGTAAATCTCCTCTATAAAGGGGTTTGTGGCCCTCATAAGGGCCGATTTGTATGAGATATAGGTCTTACATTTATGCCTTCTTCTCAGTTTTCTTGGGCAGAAGTACAGCTTGAATGTTGGGCAAAACACCACCCTGAGCGATTGTAACTCCAGACAACAACTTGTTTAATTCCTCGTCGTTACGGATAGCTAACTGCAGATGACGTGGAATAATCCTAGTCTTCTTGTTGTCACGAGCAGCGTTGCCTGCCAACTCAAGAACTTCAGCTGCCAGGTATTCCATGACTGCAGCCAAATACACGGGAGCGCCAGCACCAACTCGTTCGGCATAGTTACCCTTTCGCAAAAGACGATGGATTCTGCCTACTGGGAATTGAAGGCCAGCCCTGCTGGAGCGGGACTTGCTCTTTCCCTTGACTTTTCCACCTTTGCCGCGACCAGACATTGTTCAATATTCTTTCGTAATAAGATGAGAGGAAAAATTGCGGCCTCCCATGAATCAAGTCAGTTTTGTTACTACTTCAAGCGTGCACCCGAGTGCATCAAATGAAAAGCAAGGCAGTTGGCGCGAATTGAAACACGTACTGTAATTTAAATGAAGTCGATAAATCGGCGGACACATCTAATTTTGCTGAACGAGTGAGTCATCATGCCACCAAAAACTAGCGGAAAGGCTGCAAAGAAGGCTGGTAAAGCCCAAAAGAATATCTCCAAGGGAGATAAGAAGAAGAAGAGGAGGAGGAAGGAGAGCTATGCCATTTACATCTACAAAGTTTTGAAGCAAGTGCATCCTGACACTGGCATATCTAGCAAAGCTATGAGTATCATGAACAGCTTTGTTAATGACATCTTCGAGCGTATTGCTGCTGAAGCTTCTCGTTTGGCCCATTACAATAAGCGGTCAACTATCACCAGCCGGGAAATCCAAACAGCTGTGCGCCTTCTTTTGCCTGGTGAACTTGCCAAGCACGCTGTAAGTGAGGGTACGAAGGCTGTTACCAAGTACACAAGCTCTAAGTAAAAATCTTCTTCAAGATTTTTCATTTCAAACGGTCCTTGTCAGGACCAACACATTATTCGAAAGAGTTAAATCACGAAATTTGCTTCATTCTGTTATGTAGAAACACGTTGAAATCCAATTTCTATATGCTGTTAGTAAAAAAGTAAAGCACATAGCGGAGATGTGTCGTGCTTGTATACGAAAGGCATTTACTCGCCGGAGATCTACACTTAGTCATAATAATTTACTTTTAAAAAGTGGTAATACATTCCGTGTTAAGTATAGTAGTAGGTGCACACGGATCGGAAATCAGGTTATTTTAATGTGCCGTGCAAATAAACAGGCTGTTAGTGTAAGAAATAGTGGGTATAACGCTTAGAATATCGATTAATCGCTATGAAATAATGTTGATAAATTATCTCTTGAAAGTACTATAAAATTAATGTTTCTAGTATTTTCGTACTTGAAGGATAATGAAATTTGAAAAAGAGATGCCAACAGCACCTGGTGTTCCCAGGCGGTCACCCATCCAAGTACTGACCAGGCCCGATGCTGCTTGACTTCGGTGATCGGACGAGAACCGGTATATTCAGCATGGTATGGCCGTTGGCGAATGCATATGGCTTCGAGTGAGTTATTGTAGCTACGTAGGTTTGTCGGTGAATACTCAAAAAGACCAGCGCGTGGAAAGCGTTGCTAATTGTTTTAAGTAATGCATGATTACGAAATTATCGTGGTGAACGATGTGAGAATATTCGTCTTTGTGAAAAACAAAATTAGAAAAAGTATACCAACAGCACCTGGTGTTCCCAGGCGGTCACCCATCCAAGTACTGACCAGGCCCGATGCTGCTTGACTTCGGTGATCGGACGAGAACCGGTATATTCAGCATGGTATGGCCGTTGGCAACTACCTTTTCTTCAATGTCCTGTTAAGGAAGTATGTTTTAAGTAAGAATTGACATTATTAACTATAAAGGCAAGCATATTAACGTCGTTAACATTACTTGGAATATACTAATATTCGAATAAATATTTGAATGTTCGAATGATGAGTGATTCGGATGTTCATAGTGCCACTGTGTCCTATCGAGTTTACTATCACGAACCACGTATGAAATTGTATATAAATAAATAAAAATAAATCCTTTATTAAGTATTGATTACAGGAAAAAGGCAAACTTACATTCTTTAATGTACACAATGAAATGTATGAAAGATATTTTTAAGATATGTTTCACTTACCCTTTATAACGCAAGGTAGTTTTCAGTGTAGCATTCTCTTCAGCTGCGAGATAACGTAAGGCAGATGATCATTCAGTCGTGAAGCACTAAAATGTAATATACATTTTAACTATTATCGATAAGAATTATTTACTGCAGGGATGCAAATAAAGTGAGGCAAATTAGTAAATAAAAACC